>NW_026557776.1:0-45227 GCF_026930045.1 Uloborus diversus
CTACTTTTTGAAATGGGTCAGAAAACGAAGAGACAGAGAAACCATACGCCACAAAAGTCATCGTACACTCAAACATTTTCGAATAAATTCACGACTAAAATTATCATATTCCGTTTTATTCATATTTTTGCATTGTGTTGACCCTTAGAAGTCATTTAGCTTTAACTTTTTGTTTATTTATTCCTTAATACATTGCTTATTACAGTAAAATGGCTGGTATTCGTAAAAAACCGCAAAAGCCATTCAAGATTTGAATTTTTTTCCCACAGTAGTGGTAAATTGGTTTGAAATGTCTCTAAATTAGTTAATTTATTTGTTTGTATAGTAAAGTGCTTGATAAAATGCTTTAAAGAAAGGAATCGGACCGAAAACAAGGTAAGAAAAGGTCAACCGGCAAAGTTGACAAAACGAGATCGTAGATTTAAAGTTAAAAAATTTATGAAAAATACACATTTGAGTACTGTAAAAGTTTCTGCAGAGTTAAATGAAACATTTTACTTTTAATTTTCACCTAAAATTGTTCGCCAAGTTCTTTGATTAGCTGGATTAAATGGGCCCTCTTCCCGCAGAAATGTTCTTGGTCGTGCGAAAAACAGAAAGCTTACCTTTTCGTCCCAAAATCAATGATAAATAAGCTAAAAACAGTTTAGAATCATGTCTTACTTACAGATAAAAATTAATTCAACATTTTTGGTTAAATTGTTGTATAACTGTAAGTAGAAGAAAAAAATAGGAACTTAATCTTAAGAACTTAGTTGGATCAGTAATCAGGACGGTGAAGTTGTTTTGGTGTGAGGGTGCATATCAGCATCAGGACTTGGTAGTTTGTAATTTTTTGATGAAATAATGAATCATCCTGTTCCTTTAAATATTTTAAAAACCAATTTTGAACTCTTAGCCAAAAATTTGGTTATTAGAAACAACTTTGTTTTTTTTATCAAGACAACGATAAGAAGCACACGGTTTTCAACGTTTGCGTCTAGTGCCTCGAAAATTACCCTAAAGTTTAGAAAATACCCCCTAAATCTCCATATTGTAACTTACTGTAACGTATTTAGAGATATCTGGAGGCTAGATTACGAAATAGGGCTTTAAAACGAAAATAGAGCTAGAAATAGTAATACTCGAAGTGTGGTAGAACACTTACTCAGAAATTATGCTAAAAAAAAGAGAGAAAAAGAATGAAATCTATTCCCAGACGTTTATAAGGTGTTATGAATATTGTATGATATTCTATTAATTAATAACTTTATCAAAAGTTAGATTATTCAATAATATACAGACATTTTATAAAGTGTACGAAGACTTTTGTGAGATAAAATTTCTGGCACTTTTCGGTTTTTGATTTTTAAAAAATTAAGCTTTAATATTTTTTAAAAACTTTTCATGCAGTTTTGTTAAAAATTGATCATAGATCTTATAATTAAATACCTATTCCGAAATATTAATTCTAACCAATGATTTGGGGCCTATTTCGTTGAAAGTCATAGGTGTACGAAGGCTTTTGGGAGCCACTGTATTTATTTATTTTTTTTTTTTTTTTTTTTGTGGTTTCGTTTTATAGTCTGATTCGCGCGCGCGCGTTAGCTTTCCAAAACCGTCTTAGTTTTTACTTTACGTGAATTACAACTGGAGTTTTAGCTGTATTATTACAGAGTGGTAAACTAACTCCGGATGGAAGTTGTATTTAAATGAGTTTTCGAAGAATGATATTTTTGAACAAAGCTGTCTACTGTAACAATGATGTCTCAAAAAATTATTCAAGTATTGATGTAAAATTTTCTGAGATAATTTTCTGTAATATCTTAATGTTTTCCTTTAAAAACTAAGCTGAATTTTTGAATTAAGTAATATTTTTATGCGTCATAGTAATGTATTTCTACAAGGATTTATGTGTTATTGAAACCAAATTTCGTCCATAGCTGTTAGCGTAAGACACGTTTTTTCGCTATTTTCCTTCAAATGTGGCCAGTTTTTTTTTTTTTTTAAATAATATTTTGAAAACTTGTTTTTATATTTTTTCATTGTTTTGGAACGAATGTAGTTAAAAATATCATTTAAAAAAAATGTTCAAATTATTTTTCCAAACAATTTCTTTGTACACAGTTAGATAAAACATTAATTCAGCTTGAAAGCTCTTGAATTTAATATTTTAAATGCATTCAAACTGAATGATTACTTTTTAATATTTTAGGGTACTAACACACCATAAAAACACCATTTATTTAAGGAAAAAAACAGCATTAAAAAACTGAAATTTAGCATTTTTCAGTAGAAAAAGCGTCAAGCTCCGAATAAGTGAGGCAAAATATATTTTACATAATTTTGAACATGTATGAGACGAAATCGCGATTCAATGTGGACATTGCTACTTCCGTTCAGAGTCTACTGCGAATCGCTGGGCTTGTCTGAACATGTTCGGCTAAATTATCTCGGTTCTTGATTATATTATCCTGTCATTCACTTATCGCAGCGAGTTGGAGAAAGGACTGCCAAAATAAAAGCTCCGCAATTCTTCTTAGTTCATAGATTCGGCACGAGCTGCTTCAAGAATGGATTTGTACTGATCAGGAATTAAGGACCGATGAGAAAGCTTTGAATTATTTCTTCTTCGTTTACGTATTCGGTAAAGACTGTTGCGTCTGTGTTCCGAACGATTATGTGAATTCACGAATCAGAAAATCGAGAAAAGAGAAACGTGTGAATATTTCTTTAACGATCACTCATCAAAAAAAGGAAAAACCTTTTCAATCCATTTTTGAAGAAACAAGACTAAATTAAATGAGTATGTTCAAATTCTAGCGGAAAGCCTCAAAAAAAAAAAAAAAAAAAAAAAGGCAAATGGCTTTATCATCTATTTTAGAAAAAAACTGAAAAGGAAATTGAAACAGGCATGTTCCAATTCCGTGGAAAGTATTTAAAAAAAAGCAATTGACTTTGCAATCCATTTTAGAAAAAACTGATAAAGAAATTGAAAATGAGCAAGTTCAACCCTGACCCGGTTTCATGAACCGAAAAGCTTCGAAGAAAGAAAACGATTTTTCAAATCCTTTCTGGAATAACGGAAAATTGAATTGAAATGAGGATTTCCAAATTCTCTGGCTATGATATCAAAAAGCTTTTCAGTCCATATTTGAAGAGTTGAAGTATAAACCCTAGCTGTCAGATCGATAAGGATACTCAGATTATTTAATTCAATGGTGAACATCTATTTAACTCGAATTATAAATGCTGGGTGTGTGTTGACTACAGTTTCTGTTCTGAGCCGAATGTTGATCTTCATATTAGTGCTCTACTATTAGTGCTACTATTTTGTTTGCTCTACTATTAGTGCTGCTATTTTCAACGAATTTCGTTCAGGTAAGTACTTCAAGTACTTCTTAAGTCTTTAAGTACTTCTTTTATTTTATTTTATTTTATTATTATTATTTTTTTTTTTGTGTTCATTGGTTAGAGAGTGGGGGGATCAGTACCCTAGTGTGTTTTTGGAAGAAAAAAAATTGTTATTACATGGTTTTTGTAAAATTTGGGGATCAATACTGACGTGGGCAGGTAAAAGGGCAATAACTGCAAAATTTAATTAATTTTTTTTGCATTTTTGATATCTATTGTTCGTTATCATAGTTGTTCAAAACTTGCTCATTTGGCTTCCTGTGTGGGGAAGGGGGAGGGGGACGTCTAATTCCGACATTTTTCCTTCTGTTGAATCCAAACTGCGCTTTTTCAAATATCTCAATAAACTATCGTCGATAAACTACCGTTTACCTGCTCACGGCAGAATACTACTGAAGCAGTGTGCTCCATGTTTTATTGCATATGTTCGATTAAAGATTCCTTGAATATAGCTGCAGTTATACCTTTATGTCCATTTCTGCCCGGATTGAATTTTTACATTAGAAACTTAAAAACGGAATTTCGCGTTTATGAAAAAGATTGAAACATTATGATAAAGTGAACGTGAGAGATTAACAAAACAATTGAAACAGTTTTAGAAGACCAAAACTTCTTCTCTTCCCTGATTAATGGAACCTTTCAACTACAAAACGCATTTAGATCGGAAGTACAGCGAATTTCGTGAAATATTTTAATAGTATAAAACTGTCATTTTTTTAACCCTCATTCTCAAAATACAGCGTAATGAAACATCATTATTAGACGAGATAAAGACATTATCTTGTCCTTCGCTCCGAGTCCGTTTTGCTTAGTCGTTTGTTGAGAAATTACAGACATAACACATGCTGGATCCTGGGAATCTGATGCAGCTCGATAAAGATTCCAACCTTGTTTTGACTTTGCCTCGGCCTCGCACCAAATTCGATGCATTGTGCTGCACATGGGTTGACATTCGAAAATGTCTCGTTTTTGTTTCTTTTTGTGGCGTCGGAGTTGGTTCGATAATATCTATACGCATTTCCAACCTTAAAATAAATAAATAAATGCTTGAAAAAAATTACAGTCGAGTCCCGACTTACGCGAGGGATGCGTTCCAAGGCCCCTCGCGTAAGTTGAACTTTCGCATTGTAGAAAAGGGTATCTGTAAAAACTTTAATAAACATTCCCAATCGTTTTAGACACTTGTAAACATCACCTCAAACTGTTAAAAACCATTTCTTTTATGTATTTAAAAAAAAAAAAACGTTTTATTCCGCAGAAAATGCTGCTACGATGCACAAAATCAATGATCAATGGAGAAAAAAAGACAAATTAAACCAGTACGGTACGCACAGTATGTATAGTAAAAAAAGCAAATGCAGAAAAGTTGTAATGTAACAGTAGATCCAGTAATGTTAATTGTAAACTGATCAAAACGTTATTCTTATATTTGTTAAACATACAATGCAGTTGCTTCACTTGTTTTTTTATAATGTTTCCATCTGTGGCATCACCCCACACCCTAGTTTCTTAAATTCCCAATACAAGAGCAGCTTCCATTTTCATCATTTCTGCATTTTGCTTAGATACTACTCGGTGAACTTTTACGGTTTTCCTTTTTTTGGCTTTTAATTGCATACATATGGAAGATTCACTCATACCTAATTGTCGTGCTATCTTCGACGCATTTTAAAGTTGTTCAAGCACATAAAATCTTTAGCTTTTCTTTAATTGTCGGAATTTTTCTTTCTCTTTCTATCTTCACAAACTTTAGATGAAAAAGCGCTCATAGGTATTTCATTATATTTCATGAACTTTTATAATTAGAATGAAAAAAATGAATGGAAAATAAGGATTAGTTATTTGTATAAGCGATGTTCAGACTAATACGGTGTGGGAACATCCGCTGCCAGTAATGCTAAAGGGATGAAGGTGCATCCACCAAAAGTACATTTTTAGTAGCCAATAACAAAGTCGATACTTACACACCGCGATTCCCTTTCGAAAATTTTCGTTTGCGGGCGAGGAATTCGCGTTAGGTCTAAAATTCTTTACTGGTGAAAAAAATGCGTTATAGCTATTTCGCGTAAGTCGGATAGCGTTGTAGCGGGAGTCGATTGTATATAAATGAAACAAAGAATATATGGGTCATTCTTCAAAAAGTAACTTTTCTGTCACACGCCTTTTACAGTAAAAACTTTAAGGAACAATTTATTTAACAATGCTTTTAAATTTCATCAAAAATATATCTTTTTAAACCAACCAACAATTTTCAATAATACTTTTTGTTCATATATATTTTTGGTTCACAGCATGTGAATTCTAACCTCCGTAGCATGTCACACACCTGGTGTGACTGTTTATGTTGCTTAATAACTTGTTTAATTAAAAGTATACATTTATTCAATTATTATTTCTTTCACAAGTGTCTCGAATACTAATTGTTAAAGCATATTTATTCTTTTTTAATATTGTGTTTTACTTCGTTTTAGTAGGACAAGGAGTCATGTTACACAATAAATTCTCACCTCCGTTACCTAAACACAAAATGCCATTTCTCATTAGCAGATGGCAGTAATAACATCACATTTTATTTCCCATGATACAAGGAAGCCTCCTTGTTTATTTTAAACCATTAAGAAGTAGTGAGATTTTTGTTGAAAAATAAGAGGATAAGTTTTTGTTTTATAAATCAAGTGTGGTTAATTGGAAATTTTCACCTCCGCGAACTTTAATTTCAGGGATGTAAATTAATGTAAGATAAGAAGTGCACATGTTTTCATATGCCTAACATGTGCAGATTGTAGCAACAAAGAAAAAATTTCTTTCCTTGAAAAATGCAACAATTAGGCCTATATTAATAGAAAATTCCTCACCTTCGTGACTGACCTTATCAATGTCATTATTTATGAGGTGAGAAAAATGAAAGAGGGGAAATGCATCAACTTTAGATAGTCTATCAAAATTACAAATTATCAGTATATTCTCAAATTTACTAATTTGGAATTAGTACATTAATACTATATTATTTTTGTAACAAATTTGAGCCAAAAGAATAGCTAAAATTTAAGCCGTACTTTAATTACGAGAGTTTAATATAAGATCCACACTAATCATTAAAATAGCTCATTGTTTGCACAATTTACGAAATTACTTCTTTGATATCGTATATCAAACTTTTAGCTTTTTTAAAATTATCATTATTTCCGTGAACAAAGTGTTTTTTTTTTATTCTTTTTATCTATGAGTAAAAGAATTGGAATTCAGCTGGGCCATTGTTTAGGGTTCCTTCTAGTAGGTAACACTTTCTATAAGAGTAGAACAAAAGAAAACAAAAGGTTTTGGAATTGATAAATATTTTCGTTCGAAAGTTACACATTCTGGAGAGCGACCCATACATGTATATATGTGTGTATGTATGTTCCCTATACAAAATCACAGTTTACGTTGAGTTTCGACCGAATTTAGAGAGGGAATGGGTTCAAATGCCAAAGCACCGAACCGTTCGAATTTTAATTTTTGAATCCGAAAATGGCTTTAAATGGCTCTTTCTACCGAAATAATTGTCCGATTGTCTTGATTTCATTCTCATTCGAAAGCCCGTGAAAAATACCCCTCAAGTAGGTTTACCTCTCTCGGATTTCAAAACCACCGAGGCTGAAAAACCACCAAGAGAAAAGTTATTAGTACTTTTAAGAAAAGGAGCACCAGTTTTAAATAGGAAATTTATAGTCTGCCGCGAGCTGAGTTTTAATTAGCGTGAATAAAATCATTGAAAAGGGAGAGCTGTTGCGATTTTTTTCTCGACTGTGAACAAATAAAATTCTTGCTCTTGTTTTAATATTTATCCTGTAATCGGAGGATTTAAAGTTTTCCTTTTTGGTTATTTTCCCAAGATCTGTCGAGAGAATTTTAAGCAAATAAATTGTATCTTTGAGAAGAATAAATGATTATTTTCGAGTTAAAGTGAAGGAAAGTGGAGCTTTATAAATCTTGCTTCTTTTGTTTGCCATGGGTAAAGTTTAAAGTTTGATTTCCGATCCAAACAGCACATTCAATTTGCTAAACTCGTATCGTATTATATGTTTTACTAGTGGTACCCGCACGGCTTTGCCCGTAATAGAAAATTAAAAGGTCTTTTGGTTCGCCTGTATATTTACAAATAATGTATGGTAAATTTTCTCGCCAATTGGCTTGTGCCCATATTACGATTCCAAGTAATGATAATTTCGTAATTTACTCGTCCATCTTATGATATTTTTGTCCTTAAAATTGAAATAGAGAAAGAACCACATCGAATTTTCCAAAAATCGCTTCGAGGTGCACACCTCCATGCTACAAACTAACTTTGTACCAAATTTCATGAAAATCAGCCGAACGGTCTAGGCGCTATGCGCGTCACAGAGATCCGGACAGAGATCCTGACAGACAGAGGGACTTTCATCTTTATTATTAGTAAAGATGTAATATCACTTTTGATATTCAGTAAGTTACCAACCTATAGCCAGGGGTCACATTTGATATTCAGTTCTTCAATTTAAAATATTAAAAAAAAAGTTGAATTTAATTCGGATTTATTTGAAACACGAATTATAGGAAAGAAGGAAGGACCGCACTTTGAAGTGAAATTAGAGTACTTTTAGAGATATTTCTAGGACAGAATTAGCTATTACTGCCTTTACTTCGTATTTTTATACATTAAACATAATTCAGATTATTTGCTCATTAAAATAAACTCTGAAGGAAATATTCCCATTTCTTATCTCAGAAACAGGGCTTCTAACCGCAACTGAAATGAAAACTCAATACCAAAAAACGTTTTCGTTCAAACCAAAACGTTATTTTGGTTTGAACGAAAATTGGAATTGAACGGGGAAAAAAAATCGATTTATATCGGTTTGAAAAATCTTCAGTTATCTTGCAACTGTACCAAACGCGTATCAATTTTTTCTACTTCCTACTTCAATCATGTAATCATCGTCGTTACAGAACATGTATTGTCATTGAATAAATGTAGCAATATATTGCTACATTTATGACAGAAATGGGGTTTTACTACAAATAAAAATATGCATTTAAAAAACCAAAAGCCGTTAATTTTCTTCTTCTTACTTATCTCTTTGTTCTGAATCAGATCAGATCCATGAGGTTGTTCGCCTTAATCAACTTCAAGACAGAAGCAGGTCTTTTCAGTAGATCCTCGCGTACCAAAGCAACACAAAAAATCAGATTTTGTGCAGTGGCCTCTTCAGTATGACATTTGGTGCAAATTGGGAAAGTCCTATTACCATGGGAAAATCTGAGGGTTTTTAGATGACCTGTGCTCAGGCGAGTCAAAGCAACCGTTAATTTTAGTGGAGTGAAATCCAAAACTCAACCGATATGTTGTTTTTAGTTGAACCGGAGCGAAAATCGGAACGACTAAAATTACGACTCGAAGCTGGTTAGAAACGAAACCCTAGCACACAAACCCAGGGTCCTGGCATACAGTGCGTGAAGGTAGTTTCCGCCTGTGAAACAGTTTTCGTCTCGAGTACACTATGATTGCGGTGAAAAAAAGCTTACAGTGTAACTAACCTACCGTAGCTGAAGTTAATTTTGAATATAAGAGCTGATTTTCTTAAACTAATTTTGATTTTAATTACTTATTTTTCTACTCTTTGCTTGTCCTGTTAGCCTTTGTATCTGTTCAATAACGGTGGGTCAAGCTAAGCGATTCAGTTACTGTAAAAACAATCCAACATTTTTCTTAAAAATCTGACTGGGGCATCAGTTTACGAAAAGCAACTCGGTAAGATTAGTTTTTGCAGTTTATTGATTAATTGTGCAGAATTTGTTAATGAAATACAATTTAAATTTAGCACCCCCCCCCCCCCCAAAAAAAAACTTTTTTACGTTAACCTGTGTCAAATGCTTGTTGGACTTGTCACAATCATAGTGTGAAGCACGTTTTTTCTCCCGTTGTTGTTGTTTCAAGACTGCAGCTTAGTTCACCTTAACAGGGGCTTGCACAAGGGGAGAGAAAGGACACTTGTTAACGCGGTACCGAGCCTGAAGGGGACCCGAGATTTTTAAAATGAGGGGTGAAATATTTGTAGGGACGTAGGGGTAAACAATATGGAGGGGGCACGTAAAAGTCATTTGTGACGGGCCCCAAAATTTCTGTGCACGCCCGTGCTTGTGTCAAGAACTTGTTGGATTTGTCACAATCATAGAGTGAAGCATGTTTTTTACCCTTCTGTTATCAACATTTTGTTGTTGTTGTTTAGAGACTGCAGTTTAGGGGTTTTTCTCCTCTATAAAACACGAGAATGTGCAAGTTTCTCCCAAAAAAAGGAAAAAACTAATCATCTTTTAGTACGTGCAAGAATGTAACAGCAAACACACGAAAAGAATATATTGCATTCTAAAAAGTCATTCGATCTTCCTAAAATTTAATGCTCTTC
Source organism: Uloborus diversus (assembly GCF_026930045.1). Taxonomy (NCBI): domain Eukaryota; kingdom Metazoa; phylum Arthropoda; class Arachnida; order Araneae; family Uloboridae; genus Uloborus; species Uloborus diversus. The sequence continues at coordinate 9,819 of NW_026557776.1, forward strand.
ACAGCTGCAATTCGTATATGAAGACGCAATTCGCTAATTATTGGTGCAGACTACAAATAAATTGACGCGGATCAACATCCCGGATCCATAACTTTCCCTATTTAACGGTAATAAATGGTTCTTTCCTTTAAGCGATCCCTCGCGTCATTCCACTGATGAAGGACTTGTGCAGTTGCTTTGTACATTCCTTCATGACCAACTGCATACAATTTCTTCCGTTTTCAGTGAAGATCTGATAAGTTGAGCTCAAGGGCAGATACAAAGGGGGGGGGGGTGACAAAAGGGCCGATAGTCGCATAATCTCTCTTGGGAGTTTTTCGAAATTCCAGTTTCGGAAAGGTAGTTTTAGATGATCATTGGTGATGTTAGAAAAGCTGTTCAGAGGCTTTCTCCCCGACGTTTTCAAATTTGATGTTAGGGGGAGGGGTTTCAGAACATTTCCCCGAAATATTTTCGAAATTGAAGCTGTGAGAACGCAATTTTAGAAAGCCGTTGGCAACGCTAAAGGAATTAGATAATAGGTTCGGTAATATCATCCTAAATTTATTCTCTTAGAAATAAAAATGCTGTGGAAGTCCCCACCCCCTTTCATGCATGTGTAAATAAACTACGTAGTTAGAAGTAAGAAATAAAAATTAATCTTCCCCTCCTTAAAAAATTTCTAGATCTGTCCATGATTCAGCTCCGTCTTTGACAATGTTTACCTCTTTCACGTAACAAGGGTAAGGTAATTGGCGCTGAGTTGATTTGAGTTACTTTTGTAGCAAGGTTAGTGTTATGTCACTTTTTTGTAAAAAGTCCGGAAGAAATTGGACAAAATGAAAATCCACCAATTTTCCATCAATATGTTTAATAAATAAAATTATTGCTGTGATAGAAAATAATTATTCTATAATTCAATCAAATTACAATTTTATTGCAATGTTTATCCAGTAGTGTGTAGTGAAATTCTGATAAGTTGAACCTCGTCTTCTACCTCTGTTTCAGGTAAGAAGGGAAGGGTAAATTGGCGCACAAGTTGGATTTGAGTTACTTTCATAGCAGGGTTGATATTTTGTCCACTTTTTTGTTCGAAGTCCGGGACACCGGAAGAAATTGAACAAAATGAAAATCCAGCAATTTTCCATCCATAAATACATAAAAGTATTGATATCATGGAAAATAATTACTACGTACACAATTCAATTAAATTATAATTTTACTGCAATGTTTATCAATAGAAAAACATTTTAAAATTAATCATATAATTAAAATTAGAGACGTACCGAGTACTCGGTAATTACTCGGTACTCGGCATACTCGGCCAATTTGCCGAGTACTCGGTACTCGGCCAAATTCTGATCAGATACTCGGCCAATACCGAGTAGTTGCAAAAAATTGAATATTGTCCAAGACAGATAACAAAATTTATATTTAAAAAAAAACAAACATTATATTCTGCAATAATTTACAATTAAAATTTATAAGTCAAATTTAAATTTTGAGAATAATGAAGTTTGTAATGCTTCAATGGTATAAATCTTTCTTTTAATGTCCCCAAAGTTTATTAAACTTGTTTATTAAAAATTATTCAAAAAAAGGCAAGTATAGAAAATATGGAACTTTTATATTAAAAATGGATATTTGATAAAAACAAAAATTAGTTATAAAAAATATAAAAATACCTTTGCTAAAAAATTAAAGGAAATAAAACAATGTTAAAAGCACAGTGTAGGAACACTGCAGATACGTGTTTTGGAAGTTACAAGGAATTCCTTTTTCTATGCACAAAATGGGAACTCGTGGATTTAAAGGCATCCGACTAAAGTTGGATTTTTTTGTTGAATGTCTTTACCTTCTCTAGCTCACATGTTATGCACTGAAAAAGACATTCCTTGTAAGGGGGGGGGGGGGGCGGAAACATGTGTCTGCAGTGTTCTTGCACATTTGTTTTATCTGCTTTAAAAAAATATTTATGTTTGCGGACTAGAACTATAATTGATTGGTATACAGTGAAACCCCTCCTAATGGACACCCCTCTTATGCGGACAATTTTTAATTCCCCAGTTCCAATGCAAATAACATTATTAAACCCCTCTCTATTGCAGACAAAAAAAATTGTCCTGTTAGTGTCCGCATTAGAGGGATTTTACTGTAATTTGTTTTAATTCCAACTTGATTAATCATACCTTTTATTTATTTTTAATTTTAAAAATCATTTTTTGGTAAAATTTTTGACAAACAAAATTGTTTATATAATGCGTAGTTAAATTTCACCAGGAATTTAGTTTTAAAAACTATTATATGGACAAGGAGGTCTATACTACTATTCCAATAAGTTCAAAATTCATCACATGTGTGTCGGTGGTTCTTGTTAAAACATAATTGGTACTTGGTAACTCGGCCGAGTCGTGAAAGGCCGAGTACTCGGTAACTCGGTACTCGGCCGAGTAGTGAAAGGCCGAGTACTCGGTACTCGGCTACTCGGCCAAAGTGCTACTCGGTACGTCTCTAATTAAAATGATTGTAAATTAATCATAATCTTGTCCGCGTACAAAGAAAATGTTAGTTACATTTTTAATACGACTAATTTTAGGAAATTTATCACTGTAAAAGTAATAAAATTCAACCAACTGATGTAGTGCAACATAATCGAGTTACGATATTATTGCATATTGCAAGAAAAAGAAAGAATTAATTTCTCATGGTATAAATATTCGATAATAATCAAACAACATACATCCTCATATGTATAATAGCCAAGTCACTGATCCAGTAACGCTCCTGACGTCATCAACGATGAAACTCGGGCCACGTCATGATAATTTGATAATATCTTTTGGCAATGTTTGACATGAAGGGAAATGCTTTAGTTTGACAAGGCTGAACGGGATCCGGTAACTTAACTGTTTTACTGGCAGCTCTGGAGTTTAAGGAGAATGAGGTAACGAAAAGGGGGTCAACAGTTAACGCTATCTACTGGAGTTTGGGTTTAATCCACTGGCGTTAGGGTTAAAATTTCAACTAACAAAATATCATCAAACAGGCAAGTGCTTCGTTCAAATATGGAAGCATTTTTCCCCCATCATACCTCGACGGACGGTTTTCTAGTTTATTAATAACAAACAAATAAACTCGCATTAGTTTTTGTGCATCATATTGTTCGCTAATATATTATGTAAAGATAGTAAATTCTTTCATCTTACATCATTGTGTTTTTTAATGAAAATATTTGTTTAGATTTTAAAAACATAGATTAATTTTATTCTTACTATTTTTTGCTAACTTTATATTTACTTTAAAGCAACTTAGGCAAGGAGATGTGGTTAAGTATGCTTTAGATGTAAACTGAAAGTGAAAACATGTACATTAAATTAAAATTCGATCCAAAATACTTGAGCTCAGGTTTAAATTAAAGTTGATGTCATAACAAATTAAAGTGGAACCCATTTTAATGTATAATGTGGCTCTGAAAATCGAAGCAAAATAAAAAGCGAATGTTCATCACTGTACGTATAGTTACTTTTTTGCATAATTTAAAATTGTCTTTGTGTTATCAGAAATTTTTTTTAAGAACTACATATTTGATCCGGATAATCCAGAGATCCACGAATAACGAGGGCCAGACAAACGAAATTCTACAGCACAGTTGATACTTATTGTGATTTTAAACCATTTACTGGGCTTAAATGCTAAAATAAGAATATTTTAACGTTACGCGAAAAATGTTGCATTAATTGCAAACTTAAGTTTGTTAGTAGAAATAGCTCCTGACCCGGCTGTTTCTCTTTCAAGTGTGAAAATTTTTAAACTTAACTTATTTTTGTCTTTTATTTCTTCAGGTGTTGGACGATGATGATTTCGACGTTGCCTGCAATGAAAGCTGTAAAGTGCAAAAGGTAACAAACACTTTTCATTTTTACGTTTTTAGAAAGTTACACACATTTATTACACTTATAGTTACACTTTATATGCTTGTAAGAGAACTTCGTCTAACAGCTTTTATTATGCAGCTCGATAGAATCTAGTGAATTTTTTTCTGATATGACAAAGGTACCCAACCTTTTTTAGCCGAAGACCGCATCTGACACTAAAATGAGTCTCGTTGGCCAGAACACATATAAAATTTAAACACAGTTCATTTTTTCTAGATAACATGGAAAAACACCCGCAAAGGAAATAAAATTTGCAAACCAAGAATTGTTGTTATCACGTTATTGTTAATTGTTGCTACACGCTTATTATAATTCGAATGATCTATCTATTTTTAACAACCAATTTCTGACTATTAGGCTCTAAATTTGCGACAACCATTCTTAAACACGGGATGAAAGTGATCGTTTGTTTTGGAATGTTCCAGAATCTGGTTCAAAACATTGAATATAACAGAAGGCCAGGTGTGTGTCGGCTTCGCGGGCCGAATATGGCCTACGGGCTAGGCTGGGCCACCACTGATATCAGAAGTGTATCAGACCTCTATAATATTGATTTTTTATTTTATTTAATTTATTTATTTTGTTTATTGTAATTTTTGAGCATCCACGATTGCTTATTGTTCTCATTTGATCGTCCTTGGCGTCCGGTTCCTTTTTCAGCTTAGACCAGGGGCCTCTGCAGCACCACCGCCCATCGACCTCTGCAGGCGCGCCTCCACTGGTCCTGACCACTGTCCCCCCGGAATCCGGTGGCGTGCATGTCATACACACACGCGCGCTCATACACACTCTCACACACGCGCGCCTTTACACACATACACACTGACGCACACACACGCGCCTTTACACACATACACACTGACGCACAACACACGCGCGCCCTTTACACACATACACACTGACACACACACACGCCAGCCTTTACCCACATACACACTGACACACACACACCGCCAGCCTTTACCCACATACACTCACCCCTACATGCATACACGCAGGTCTACGCACACACACAAGCCTAGCCTACAACATGCTCGCACGCACGCAAGCACAACTATACACACGTAACCGCCCAGGAGGAGGAGCAGGCTTGAGAGGACAGAAGCCGTTTCTAGAATACGATAACTCCAATGAGTAGGAACTCATGATTGCGAAAAACAAAATTTCACAATTCAAATTAGTTTTTTTTTTTTTTCACACTGCTATATTATCCCCCTTCAAAATAACCTAGGTTAGCCATGCATGAACTGACTTGTTGTTTCCAGTCATAGTAGCAAAGCTGGAATGCTTCAATTTCAACCTGTATGCAGGGGCGCCCCGAACTAAACTTTTTGGAAAGGGGAAAATCATCAATGTGCAGAATGAAATTCCAATTTTCCCGGATGGAAAAAAAAAAATTAAGGATTTTAAAAATATACATATATATCAAAGTTGTAATATTGTCTTCAATTTTTTTCCGAATAAGAAAATTGTTGGGAGGTCACAGTCACCTCCCATAGGAGCGTCTCTGTCCGTGTAAATTTTAGTATGTCTGCCACGTTCGTCCCAAAATGGGGATCCTTTTCAGACATTTTTAATTTGAGGGAAATGTAAAGGTCACAGGGACTGAGATCAGGTACATGTTGAGGAGGGGGAACACTTTTGAAACTGAGGACCTCCATGAGCGAGGTTCTTAAAGGTTTCACTCGCGCTCGCGAATTCAAAGTTTCACCGGAAATTTAATGATATATGATATTTCTCAAAATTCTGTGGAGAGACTGCAGAGTTGAAACCATTTTTGGAATTCACTGACCATCCGGAAGAAACCAACTAGAGCAAACTAGCGTTACCTGGTCAGGGTCTTAGTGGCTACACCTTGTAACCCCAATCAACTTCAAAGAAACTTTTTTCTAAATTTTGATGACAGTTTCCTTTTTATTGTCAGTATAAACGCTTGCCAAATCTCATCCTATTAATTTAAGCAAAACTTTAATCAATGGCCATTAATATGTAGTACTCATTTTTGATAGCTGAATAATTAGCGGTGCCCTTTTTCCAGGATTGTACAATAGAAATTGTAAAATTGATAATCCTAAGTAAGTGGACATTACTCTAAGTTATTTACTTTTTTCAGGTACTGAATCAGTCCTATACAATCTATCAGATATCAACCTCTATAGATAGACCATTTGTCTAAGTTGACCACTGAAGCATTGCACCGCAAGTGGTCAACTTACACAGGATTCGCTGAATAAGGAATCAAAAACCAATTTTGCCGTTTCTTGCAAAATGTCAATTTTGGTTTTTGCTCATTTGAAACTATTAGGAACGGCTTGATTCTTATTGAAACGGATTGAAACTTAAATGTTAAATAAACATTTTAAAATTAAAATAATAAGCTATCTGTTTATAACTTAATTATGAGTAAGGACTTAGCCAAAGGAGGGAAGGGTCTAGATCCCCCCCCCCCCTTTTCCCAAAAGACCACTGTACTTTTTTCTCAGTTGCTGCACTTCGAATCAATTAAAATTTTTCCAAAAGAGAAAGTTTATAAAATCTGGTATTTTATTTCTCTAAATATACCTATTAATCGTCTTAAGTGGCAAAGAGGTAGAAGGGGGCAAATATGTCTTTTAAAAAGTTTAGCATCAAAGAGAGAAAAAAAAAAACCGCTCAAAATCAAAAAAGGAACTTTTAACTTATTTAAAACTTTTTTTTTTTTTAAATATATTTTCAGGTACCGGCTATGATTTTTGAAGACACGAAATCTATCTAGTGCCTCCCCCCCCCCCCCTTCCACCGCTTATCCGACATAGTGAAGCAATAAAATATTTTGATACTTCCGTATTAATACAGCCATACTAAGCTTTGCGATAGTTTGTATTGCAATGTATATACATTCTAAAAAGTAGAAGTGATATAGTATACGATGATTAAACATAATCATGTAAAATGATGCTAAACTTTGCCCGTTGCAGCAAGCTGTAAATATCAAAATTATCAATGATATAAATATTAAATAGTGTAACCAAACTTAGAGTGGTTTTGGGATTCGTGAAAGAGATTAAAATTTTGAGGGGAATTATTTTTCTAGATTTAATATTTACATCTTGCCATAGTGCGATATGAAATAAATCCGACCAGGGTCAGGTCAAGGCCAGGATACCAAAGTTTAGGGGGGTACAAAATCTGTTGCTTTTATTTTTAAAAATGAAGGTTTTTTTTTATATTGCACAATAGCAAAATGCAAATATTAAATCTTTGAAAAAAAAAGTCTTTAAAATTTTAACCTTTTTTGCAAGTTTCAAGTAATGCCAAAATAAAGGGGGGGGGGGAGGGGACCAAGAAAGTTCGTGCCCAGTGTCCTCAGAAGTCATAGTCGGACCTTGAATTCAACTGAAACGAATTGGTGCTTGCTCCCTAGTGGTGGATTTACTAAGGGGGCGGTGGGGGGCAACCGCCCCCTTCATGACCGTCATTTTCTAAAACCAATAATATAGAATTAAAGGAATTCCTAGCTATCGCTACTAATTTCAATCAAGTACATTCCACAAATTTGCTTTAAATTAAGTTTAGACAGTTAGTGTAGTCGAGGATGGACAGCGTTACCCACTTTTTCATTTGAACCTAAGCTCGCCCCTCCCCCCCTTTTTGGAACTTTAATAATTTTTATATTTCTGTATGTGTCTTCCAACCTTTTTCTTCCATGGACTACACTACACTGATATGATAACACATTTTGCTATGAGTTAGAACAGTGGCTTCCGACCCTGGGGGTGATGGTCGCCAAAGGGGAGATTTAATACTTCAAAGGTGCGATAAGTTCGTGTGGGGCGATAAGGGGTGATTAGTATTTAAAATACAGGATAAGGGGGGGGGGGCAATTTATTCCCTGCCCCTCCCTCTACATGACGAATTGGAGGGGAGGAACATGGCTTTTACGGTTTTTAACCGCCACCCCCTTGAATAGACTGTAAATCTGCCTCTGGTGCGCCCCCCTCCAAATGGTGGTGCCCTGAGCCAGTACCCATGCCTAATTCTGGCCCTGCCTACTATTTGCAATCTTAATCTTGCAAATTTTGGCTGTCCTTCCATTTGCAAGATTGGCTTTGATTGCCCGGCTCTAGCTGCAGCTCTCTCCTCGCGCGAGAGGCGAGAGATCATTTCCCCCCACGAATGCATGGCTCTTCTCCCTAATTGGCCATTGAAGGAAGCTAGGGTCTGCAGAAGTGAGGATAATTGCCCTTTAGCCCCGTCCAGTAATGAGGCACTTCCTTATTAGACGCTCGTGGTACCTGCAACGGCATAAACAAGCCACCCGGCTCAGTCAACACAACCACGACGGGCTTAAACGTTGCTGTTTTGTGCCCACCCATAAATGAAGGAAAAGAAAAAAAAAAAAAAATGGGTTGTTCGTTGCTCGTCAAGGGAATTTTGTCATTTTTTGAGCTTTTGTATTTTTTATTCCACATACAAAAGCGTGTCGTTCATTCATCATGTTTGTGATAACGGCTCCTGCGAAATTGTATAAATGCTTCGAGATGTCAGCAGTGCTCTTAACCCTAATGGCGCACTTTCCCCCCAAATACCACGAAGATTGAAGACTCTCCAAGAGCGAGAGCTCCTCCCCCCCCCCCAAAAAAAAACTACTCCAAAAAACACCCCTCTAAAAATTTCAACGATGCAGTCTGCGTTGTGACCTCCCCCCCCCCCACCTAGTTAGATACATAGATGTTGTAGAACGAAATGCACAACTCCGTAGCGAAAGTCACTGGTCGCCGTTGAACGCGCTAATAGACAGGCAAAAGCGTAGCCTACAGGTGCATGCGCCAAGCTGCGCGCATGCGCTTTTCAAACTTTTGCCCGACTGTACTAGAAGGGTTCGTTGCCCACGGAATCGCTTTCGCGTTGTGTATCTAGTTAATGCTACATTTACGGTAGGGATCCCCCGTCAGGGGCACCTGGAGCCAGATTTGCCGTTAGGGAGAAGCAAGCATAGATACAAATAGTTAGTGTTATTTAGTTGCCCTCCTCTCCCCTAGTACGGACCTCGGAAGTTACTTGAAATTATGACTCTCCTCTCCCCCTAAAATAGCATTTTATTCTATTTTTGGTCAGGTGAGGGCAGAAAAAGCGGTTATGTAACTCTTCCCAGAAATTTTTCGAAATTGAAGTTTTAAAATTTGCAATGTTAAATTATCTTTGGTGACTTTTGGAAAAGGGCGAGGGAGTCAAGAGGTTCTCTTCTAGAGAGGGGCATTAGTCCCTCCTCGCCCCCATCTGGCTACGTCCATGTCCCCCGTTGAGAAGGGATAGAAGTTGGAGAGAGGGAAGCTTTCAAATCTTGAAGCAAGGATCTCAAGTAACGTAATATATCATAAAGTAAAGTAGTGAAGGAAATCGGGTTTCTTTCATTTGTTTCCCGTAAAACGTATCTCCCATTCGTCGTAGTTGAATCAGGTGACTTGGGATCTTTGCCTCAGCGTTTCCTAAACCAATGAATGAACTTGCTCCCTCCTGTAACTAATTCGTGCTCTAAGGGTAGCCCTGGAGATGTGGGAGAGGTTTATGGACACCTCTTCAAATGCCATGCATCAGGGGATGAGCGAGATAAGGTACAGCCTGGCTCTGGTAAAAAGATGCTTGATCCTGGATGAGCTCATTTTTGTTTGAGTAGAAAGCAGAGAAACTCCAAGGTTAAAACAACGCCAATAATCGTTATCGGTTACCCAGACCGGCATTTTTCATTTTTATTCCAGCAAATGGAATTGCTTGAGTTTCAGCTCATCGTTCAATGCATTAGAGCCAGACAATAACCCGGCTCAAGAGCCCTCGGTTTTAAGCCATATTGCTAATCCCGTGACGTAAGCAACCGTACAAGTACGATGGTTGTTGCGATTTACACCCTCAGGAAAACGTTCTGGCTTTTTATTGTTATTAATGGGAGTTGGAAAGGGGGGGGAGGGTGTTAAAACATATTCATTTCATAAGAATTAATTTTAAAACGAAAAGGAGTCTAGATAGGGGATGCATAGATAACCAAATTCGGCTGTTGATAATCGGCCGATAAATCGGCTATGCCGATGATATAATGAATATCATGATTGTTTTTAATACTACCAATTTCTCCAATATATATTTCTCTTTTATAATTTCGACTTAAGAAATAGTAGCTTATTTCTGAGAAATAGTTTATTTTTCTCCACTTTCCAAATTTTAACCCCCGACACGCAAAGGAAGGGGGTTATAAGTTTGACGTGTCTGTGTATCTGTCTGTGGCACTCTAGAGCCTAAACGGATGGACCGATTTTGAAAAAAAAAAAAAAAATGTTCGAAAGGAGAATTGATCGAGAGTGTTCTTAGATTGCATTTTTGTATGACATTCATAACGAAGATATTAATTAAAAACCTCTAAAAGGTTTTTCACGATTTTTGTGGTGAAGACATAGTTAAATATTTTAAATTTAATACCAAAATAAAGGGATTTTTTTTCCGTGTCTGATAGAATGTGTTTGGAACTTCCATGTTTCAAAGAAATCGAATTATAACGTTTTTTTAAAGCAGGTTTTAATAACGGCTAAGCCGTTAATTAATCGCTAATTCATGCGATTAATTAACGAATTCATTGTTGGCCAAGTAGGAAATAAAACGCTATGATTTAAAATTTTTATGTTACCAGTTTCTATTTGTTAGCAAATAAAATAATGGAAATTGATTTTTAATAGTGTGAGGCTGTTATAAAAGGATTTCCAATTTTCCCTTTTCATTCTACAGTTGCGACTTAGTCATTTTTTTTTTTTTTTTAATTTTTAATTCTATATGGCTTGTTCCTAAAATAATTTCAGAATTTTATTTAATTTCTTTGTAGCAATTTTCATACTATTGTTAGTAAAATTACATTATCTGTACATAGTATAAAATGAAGTCCCCAAAAAGTGTCTGTGTGTTTGAACTCGCAAAACTCGAGAACTACCCGGCCGATTGAGCTGAAATTTTCGCAGTTTGTTCCTTTAAGTCCTGAAAAGGTTTGCAGACCAGTTCGAATAAAATTCGATTAACAGCAGAGGCGTAGCTAGACCCGACTTTCGGGGGGAGGGGGGGGGGTTACTTCTTTATATATATATATATATATATATATATATATATATATATATATATATATATATATGTGTGTGTGTGTGTGTGTGTGTGTGTGTGTGTGTGTGTGTGTGTGTGTGTGAACTTTTACATACTTTGGAATGGGGTGCCCCAAAGTTCGATACTTGTGTCAAACAAAACAAAATCAAAGAATTTTTTTTATTTATTTATTTTTTGTAATGTTTTGGAAAATTTAACTTTTTTTCCCTTTTTCTCCATTTAATTTAAAGTGAAACTTTAAAGATTAACGAAAGATTAACGAAAGGACAGTCGTTTCGAGCACTTTCTTGGAAGAAGAGTAAAGGGGTGAAATTCACATGTTGAGTATTAGTTGCATTATGGATGAGTATTTCAAGTTCATGGTTAAAGGTCATTCAAGTTAAAATCCATTTTGCTCTGTTATCTGGTTTAGTACTGTTCTGTGATCGCTCTCTTTCTTAAAATTATGATTCCTTAAAGAAAACCAAGATGATAGGAGGGAAAAGAAAGTTTAAGATTTTTTCAAGTAAAGAAAAAAGGAAAATCCTAGAATATTGGCCAGGTTTGATTTGCAGCAATTGCTAACCTCAAGAGGATAAACAATTAATCAAAAAACAAGAAAAAAAAATCAGGCACCAAATAGCAATAAAAGACGTTTTCTTCAAAAAGATATGCTCAAAGTTTCTTTTACTGTCAAAATGTTTCCTTAAACTGGCAATAAAGCACTTAATAATGTAATAATAGAATAAAGACCTAACAAAACTAATACAGAGGAATTTTGATCAAGAGCCCATGTTGTCGATAGTATCGATTTCAAATTTTCACCATCATATTCCAAATTTCTATAAAGTTTCTTAAAGCCCCCGTATCTTAAAACCTCTTTATCTCGATGTTTTTCCTTCCTATGAAATTCGAAACATACAAATTCAACCGTATGTAATATTCCCACTGCGCCGCTCATAAAATTATACATACTTAACAATTTTCACAATCTATGACAAAAAGAGGCTACATTATACGTAGATTTAACAAATCAATCTCATTTCTAAAGCGAAGTGTGAAATTTCACTCAATTATCAAAAAAATGTTGAAGCACAGTGAGGAATGAGGCGTCTTTACGCTTGAGGGTCACTCATTGAGCTGATTTTCAATGACACTGGGGGGGGGGGGGGGAGCAAAGTGAATTTTTGACCACTGTTATTCATAAAAAAAAAAAGATTTTTTTCTTTTCTTTTTCTTTTCTCTTCTCTTTTTTTCTCTTCTCTTTTCTTTTTCTTCTCTTTTCTTTCTTTCTCTCTCTCTCCTTTTTTTTGGGACAAACATTTCGGAGGGGGGGGGTTGTCCCCAACCCCCCCCCCCTTAGCTACGCCCCTGATTAACAGTTCTTTTTTTGTTGAATCAAAAATTAATAATTTCAAGAGTACGCAGCATTAAAGCTCATAGCATAGATAAATTGTGCTAAATAATCTCTTTTTATATTAATTTAAAATCTGTCTTTACTTTTAGTGCTTTGAAGGCTGTGAGCTGTGGATTAATGCCATCACATCCTCCTGCAAAAGTGTCTGCGTAAGTAGAACCTTGACTTTTTCTTTGTACATTATTGGGGCCTCCAATTATCCGAACTCTGACTATCCAAATTGCTTTCAGAATTCAAGAAAAAAAAAAAGATAATAATGAGAAAGTGTTCTGCGGTTCGCAAAATAAAGATTCTGTATATGCGCGCTTATAGTCAAACAACTTACTTTGACCGAATTGTTCAGTAAGCAACGATTTTAATTTACTGTGCGGTCTATACAAAGTACATACTGTACTAATGTGCAGCACTTGAAAGTACGCTCAGCAGGAAAAGTGTTTCCTCTCAACTTCATTAATTAAAAGTTATTTTTCTTTCAAAACATTTGTTTTCCTCTTTCATTTTCAACTTGTATATTCAGTAATTGATTAAAATAGATTTAAAAATAATTTATGAACTGAAAAGATTAATGAAATCAGTTAAATAAATTCCTGATTGATTTCCTAATTAATTGTTCATCTAAAGTAAAATAAGAAATAACAACGTCAAATAGCACAAATTGCAGATTACTGCACGCACGCACCGGGAGTAGGTTGGCCAACGGTGGCTAAAAACCGCTGGGGAATATGGATGGGTTGGCAGCGTAACGATGAGTCAACGATGGACCTACAGTTTCTGGGCATCGTTGGGCCAACTGTGAATATTTTCAATGGGCCATTATTGGGAAATTGCTAGTCACTGTAGTAGATGAGATTGTTGGCAAATGGTTGATTGAGTAACGGTTACAAAAGCGGACATTGCCTACCGTTAGCCAACCATGGACTCCACCGTCGACCATCAACCATCCCCCAACCATTTGTGCTATGGGATATTTCTGCGTTATAAGGAACGCCTTTTGCTGGAAGTCAATAGAAATTTTATGAATGAAAAAAAAATATTGTTCGCTTTGACCGGGGTTTTGCACGTTAAAAGCGAGTTTTGCTCTCATAAATTAAATATTGTACCGACCAAATATTTCTGATTTCTTTGTTAAATCCCGGTTCTCGTTAAACCAGATTTTTTTTATAAACGAGTTCGACGCTAGCTTTTAGCCAAAGTTGGAATTTCGATTCTAAAAACTAGTTTGCTAAGTAAACTATTTCAACAAACGTCAAAAACTAGTTTAAACTGTCAATCAGTGGCGGCAATTCGGGGGGCAAAGGGGTGGGGGCATCCCCCCTTTTTTGGTTTATTTATTTATTTCATTTTCCAATTTGGAAAAAAAATTAGAAATTATATACACTCTGTCGCAAAAAAATATATGCACCTAGAAGAATTGGAGCCACAATCATGAAACTCGGCACAAATGTAGTTTGGTAGATGATATGCAAATGATTAAAATTTCAACGCCAATGAAACAAGGCTAAGCGCGCTATGAGCATGTGAGTTGCACAGATAAGAGAGTTTAAAAGCATGAGTACTTGTGCAGTAGGGCTATTCAATCGAATCTGTTGACTTCAGTAGACTGTATTGTGGCTTAAGATGCCTCTAAGACGTAACCGGCGGCAGTACGAACAACTGACGGAGTTTAATAGAGGCCGTATAATAAGCCTCAGAGAAGCAGGTTGGTCAAACAAGATTATCGGCCGTCACCTCGGTCGGAGTGATATGGTAATTGCTCGGTGTTGGCAACAGTGCATCACGGAAGGGAGAGTCTACCGTCGCGGAGGGTCAGGGCGTCGTAGGAACACAAATGAACGCGAGGATCGCGCAATCAGAAGAGCGGCCACGTCGGCACCGACAACGTCGCTAGCACCGATTCAATGCCACTTACCTCCTTCCAGGCATCCGGTGATATCAAGGGCTTAAGGAGCCGACGTCCATTAAGACGCTTGCCACTGACCCTACATCACATGCAGTGTCGACTGGATTTTGCCGACCTCGGGAAGCTTGGAGTGTAACAGACTGGAGGCATGTGTTCTTCAACGATGATTCCCGATTCAGTCTCAGTACTGATGATCACCATACACGTGTGTAGAGGGGCACCGACCAGCGTTCCGATGTGTCATATGTTGTCGAGCGGCATATAGCCATTTCACAAGATGTGACAGCGTGGAGAGTGATTTCTTGGGACGCACGATCACCTCTAGTTGTTCTCTAAAGCACTTTGACAGCTCTCAGATACGTGGACAGCATTTTAATGCCGATTGTTCTGCCTATGCTATCAAGTCGTCAGGTGCCATATCTAATTCATGTAGAAGTGTTTCTTTAGGGAAAGTTATTGTTTACATAACACATCAAAATCTTAAGAAAAACGTGCGTTAAGCTGTTAAATTTGTTTTAATTCCTACTCATGCTCTAAAAACTAGCCTTAGAAAAATATTGTACTTTTTTTTTTCTCTTACATTTTTTTTTTTTTTTTTTTTTTTTGAGCAATCACGATTGCTTATTGTTCTCATTTGACAGTCCTTGACGTTGGGATTATTTTTCAGCTTGGACCAACAGCACCACCGCCCACCGGCGCGGCGGCGGCGGCACGGCTGCTCTGTTCCTGAGCACTGTCCCCCGGAATCCACTTCTGCTGGGTGGTGGCGTCCATGTCCTTCACACGCATGCTCATACACACTCGCCAACGCGTGAACGCCTTTACACACATACACAGGCCTACGTGCACACACTTAACCCTGCACACACACAACTATACACACATAACCACCCAGGAGGAGGGACATGCTTGGGGGGGGGGGGGCATTTCTAGAAACAATAACTCTAATGAGTAGGGTCTTGTCGCAACTCGTGATTGCGAAAAACATAATTTGAATTCAAGATGTCAAAATTCAAATTAGATTTTTTTTTTTTTTGTTGCGGCTAAAATTCCTATGGCCTTTAACTGTCGTTTTTTTTTTTTTTTTTGTCCTTTTGCCACCTCCCTCCCTTTTTCAGTCCCAATCGCCACCTTTGCGGTCAATTAATTACCTAAGTTGATGCTGAGACAATCGTAAAAAAGCGAAATTTTATGTACAGTAATTTTTCAGCACATTTTAAATTTGCTTTAAATATGTACCATTAATTGCTTTAAAAAGTAATGCTTCAAAAAGTAACATTTTTATTGGCTTCATTTAGATCAATTAGGTTATTGTTATAAAACTGCAGTGAACTTTAACAAAGGAAATTATATTTTTATTTTGCACAGGAAGAAGAGGCAAAACCCTTCAACAAAAATAAATGGGTAAGTATTTTTCATTGATGTTTATTTTTTTACACATAGCTAAAATTGAACAAACAACGTTGAGGGATATACATATCTCTCAAAGAAAAAGAAAAAAAAATCACGCATTCTTCATGGGACACTGCAAGAAATAAAAGATGATTTTCGTTCATTAAAAAAAATAACATTAACCTTTATTTAGTGTTTAAAATTTTGGGCCTAGCCAGTCAGGAATCGAAATGCAAGACCAAATGAATGACCATAATATCAACATCCAGTTCCCCAAAAAATATTGCCTGAAAATTCGAAATTGCAGTTCTAACAGCAAATGTAGTGAAAACAAATATTGTCTTCCAGTCTGGGAACATTTTTATCCAGGGGTGCCCATTCGCACCACTGCAAACACCACTATGACGCTCCCAGAACGAGATCTTCTCCCTTCAAAAAAAGGACAGAAACATCCCTGAAACCACCCCCCTAAAACTAATGGCGCAGACTGCACCATTGCGGCACCGGCGGGCACCCCTGTTTTCACTTCTAAGAAGTAATAAAACTACTTTATGGCAATTGGCAAAGCACAAAGCATTAAAAATGTTCATAAGACTGTTCCTGAAATATGAGGTGAGCGTAGCCTAGGTGAGAAAGTAAAGAGAGGAACTTTTTTTAAACCAAACATTGAGTTTTGGTGGCGTCATCTGTTGATTATTATCGAAGACATTTTTATAAGTCTCGCATATATTATGATAGCAATAAAATGATGAAGTGTGTAAGTTTTTTTAGGGGGGGGGGGATTAATAAAAATGTGCCATGCTCCAAATTAGCGAAAAAAATTCTAATTGCTCAAATTGCTATTGTTATTTTCGTTCCTCATACCTAATGTTCAGTTTCCAAGTTTTCACGTTGTTTAGTGACTTGTACTTTTATTTTTTGGCGGATAATTTTGTATTTTAATTGCTTGTTTTCATTGTTTGGTTAATTTTTTTTTTCATTTTAATGCTCTTTTTATTAGTCTTATTTTGTTAACTTTTAAATTTCATCAAAACTGATTTTGGCAACGTTGACATGCAATAAGCGCTTTGTTTTTGTTTTGACTTATGTTGTTTTAAAACGCGCTACTACTTTTCGTGTTGTTCAATAATGTTATTGTAGATAATGTTAAAAAAGAGAAAATGGATGATTAAAGTATTTAAACGGAAACGTTTCAAGCAATTGCATTACATTTTACGACTAAATAGTTACATTCCTGAATGCTAAAATTTCTTCATTTTTGGTATTAATACTTTTTCTGCATCTGAACATATTAAAGGAAAAAGTATTCTAAATTCCAAAATATGTTTAACAAATGAAATGTTTTTTAAAAATTGATATATTTTAAATGATTCCATTTTTTTCCTATTAGTAAGTTTTCCTATTAGTAATTCGCAAAATACGAGTAGTTCAGGAAACACTTGTTGAATCTCAAACTCTACTTATTGACAATTGTTAATTTTGTGTGTGTGTTTTTTTTAAATAGAATACTCATTTTTGTTATTCTGGATATTTTGAAATTATAAAAAGACTTAAAATTTATGCTTGAGGTTTATTTTATTTATTTATTTATTTTTTGGAGACAGATAATGAAGTGTTTTATTAATAATAAGTGTAATTAATTGATTTAAACTCGCAGAGAAAAAGGTTTTCAACGTTATAATGAGATGTCTCTTATTTATCAAAAATTCTTCATATTTTCTTGTCAGAGACCATTTTATTTAAATGATAACTATCTGCAAATTTTTCTTCAATAAGGTTGTATGTTTATTAGTTGTAATGTTGGATTTTTTTAATTTCCTTCAGAATCTTTATTGTGTTCGAGGATGCAACATAGCAATAAATTTTTATATCCAAACAATAAAAGGTAAAGATAGCTCTATCTTTCATTCTTTGTTTTGATCTGTACTCATTAAACATGTTCGTTGAGTATATTTTTCTTTTTTGCATCAAAAGATGAACTAGGAACTCCCGCTCAACCATATTTGGTCGCCGAGACCAGGACCAATGACTCTATTACCATAAAGTGGGCTCCGGGGCCATATGAAAACATATCCTATTTGGTGCAACTCCGCAGTGATGGATTACATCAGTCCACAGATTGGGAGTATTATAAGCCCACTTATATTCTAAAGGATACCGTTCTGAAGGTTGAAGATTTGCACCCCTACATGAAATATAGAGTAAGTATTTCTCTTGCTTAATCTAAAGTTAAAGGTCATCTCTTGAGTAAACAATAAAATAAAATACAATAGTGCTGTGAATTGTATATAACTTGAGTGCTGCTGCCAACCTCTGCTGACCTGATAAGATTTACAGAGATAGTCATTTAGAGCAGGCCTGGATCTATAAATTTTGGGCCGTCTTGCAACAAAATCTGTAGGGAGTCCCAGATGCTAGCAATGTATGTTTGTAATGTTAGTAAGACTTAGTACTAGGTTTTTTTTTCTTCCAATTTCTTGGGCCATTTGGCCTTTAAGGACGTGCCCCCTCCACCTGCACTGCAGGGTTTGCGGGTATTCAAATCTAGGCCTGATTTGGAGGGTTACTTTGGCAGGCCCATTATTTGGACAATTGTGTTTCTGAAATCCAAAGAGGGTGAACCCCCTCCCCTTCCCCACCTGGATTTTAGTAACATAATTTAATTATGCATTTTTGTTTTCATTATGTAGTTTTTACTTTATAAAATGAATGCATAACCCCATGGAAAATTTTGAATTGATGGGCCTGATAATCATTAGGAGTGGGGGGCCGTCCAAAGATGTTGGCGCCTGAGGAGAAGATACTCTGTCGGCCCTCTCCCCCCCCCCCTAAAGTTAATTTTTAAATTTTTGGGAACATTCCATTTAAAGGATTTAGTTGGGTTTCAAAGAAAGTTTCAATTTTTTTAGGGATAGAAAATTTCAGGTTAGCCATTGGATCCACTGAGCTACACTCAGCTCAGATGACTAGAAATGAATCTATTAATGTTATTTTTCATTCATTAATGACTTATTAAAACTTTTTTAAAAATTTGATTATAGTAAAATAGTCATTGGAGTTTCAGAGATTTTCCAAATATCAATATGGGGTTCTATGCAAATTTTTTTCGAATTCCCATTCTAGCTCTACTGCCATTGGATTTGGCATCTCGTGTTTAGCGTTAAATTTTATTCCATCTATGCGACAGCTTATGTTTATGATGGTTTGGGTAGGTTATGGATCCATCAAGTTAGCAACTGCATCAATTGAAATTCATGACTTTGTTTGTTTATTTCTTCCAGCTGCATTGACTCCTTTGTACATTTAAAGGAGACCAGGTTAAGTCATTATCTGTTTTAAAATGCATAGGGACATCCCCCCCCCCCCCCCGAATGATATCTAGCCCTTCTTGCTTTGATGAAGGGAGTGATTTAAATGCATAAGTTAAAAAATCCACTTCACCCATTAACTCTCAATTTAAAGACCTTTGAAGTGATGTTTTGAGACCAGGGGTGCTCCAAACTGAAATTTTTGGGTGAGCGGAAATTCTTAATTTTACAAATGAAACTCCAAATTTTACCGAGTAGAACGTCAAATTTTATATAAATACTAGCAAAAATACCCGGCGTTGCCTGGGTCAGTAATAATTATGAGAAACAATCGTTACTTGCACTTGTTTTCTGCTTTAAGTGAAAGAATTTAAAACACACCTTTTGGACATGATTAAAAATCCAGCTTCTTCCTTACCCATAAAAGTAAAATAGCAAAAGGTATAAAGAGAAAAATAGTATTCATTTTGAAACGAAAGCACGAAATTTAAGCATATATAAAATTGAAGAATGGGGTCGTTTCCAAAATTATAAAAGTATTTTTTTCTGAAAGAGCATGCTTAAAAACATAGGATCTGACCA
Source organism: Uloborus diversus (assembly GCF_026930045.1). NCBI lineage: Eukaryota > Metazoa > Arthropoda > Arachnida > Araneae > Uloboridae > Uloborus > Uloborus diversus. The sequence goes on from NW_026557776.1 coordinate 29,427, forward strand.
TTTTTTTTTTAAATTGTTTAAGTTTAATATTTTAAAAAAAATGTTTAAATCGGTGCCCTTTCATGGTTTACGCTCCTGCCGATGATATCACAAATAATGAAATGCCATTCAGTGTTGCCATTCACAGAGCAAAATATTTAATTCGCATCTTAACTCACGTGTATTGGCAACGATATGGATGATAGCAAGCGTAGAGCGCAATTTTAATTCGCTTATTGGGAACGCATAACGTGGAAACGTAGTAGAAAGATGCGCCAAAGAGCATCATTTGTGACGTCATAAAGACCACGAAAGATCAGACATTTTAAAAATTAATTAAAAAATAACTGTTGGGAAAATGAAAGTATTTTCTGGGTCCATGTTATTATTTTTCTTTTGCTTATTCTATCAATTTCAGTGACAAAAAGTAGTACTTTTGACTGAAGGAAACAACCCAATTTCCGAAATATGAAATTTAACTTCACATGTTTCAAAAGATTTATCAGTTAATACTTATTTTTTTTTATCTTGGAGTCGTACCTTCTTTGTATGTCTATTGAAGTACGAACTGTTTAAAAAAATGTATCCGTAATCCCTTTATACTTGCTTTAGTTACTTTGGGAAATTTCAATTTTTGTGGGTTCTTTGTGTGATTTTAAATCTTACCGAATTTGCAGGAATCGTTTTGAGATACGTTGGATAATGCTCCTCCTCATTACTTTGTAAAACGGTATATGTTACTAATTTTCGGTGAGAAAAATTGTCACCAGATGCTGAGATTGGTCACCATAAAATGTCGCTAAACAGTTTCATCCAAAATGTTTCCAAACTAAGTAGTAAAATTTGGCGATTGTTTAAATTTAAATGGAAAATAATCAGCCAAAGCCAGTTGCCAATCTTGTGGAAAAACTCTTCTTTAAGATTTAACTTGAGAAAAGCCTCGAACAGTCAGGCGAAACGCAAAAATATTCAACAATACAACAATTCAAGCTATCAACTGGGAGTTGAGATGATACACTAAATAATGAATTGGGTTGATGAAAGCCTTCGAACATGGAACAAAAAAGCTCATAATTCGTTTTTTATACAACTTAGAATTTTCTAACAGATGCCATCTTCAGCAGAAAAATTAGCGCTTTCGATGGATACATAATTTTGATATGTACACGGTTTTTTTCACCCCCATATTGGGTCTTTTATGCGATAATTGGGACTAAAATTGGAATAAAAAAGGAACTATCAATCGGATTTTTTTCGAACTGGTCTACAAACCTCCCCAGTACCAAAAAGAACAAACGGTGAAAGTTTCAGGCAAATCTGCCGGGTAGTTTCTGAGATCTTAGGGAACAAATTTACCAAACTCCATTTTTATATATATAGATAAATATAATGACCAGCAACAGGATCTGGGTGCAGCTAGGCTGGTCTTAATCAGTTTATTAGTCCACAATGAAGATCAGTGGCCCTTTCAAAACTATTCAATTTGAATAATTACTACAGCCTCTTCCGATAAGCCGTTCCGAGTGCCCACAACCGGAGTAAATTAATAATTTTTCCTCATTTCCAGATTAGCCTGAGATTTGAATAGATTAAAACTATAACAACTCTACCTGCTTTCTGTGCAAAAATTTGTCCCATCATTTCTTTCATGTTGACAAATTTAAACAACTAAATCATGTCCTTTCTGACTGTCTGATGTTCCAGGCTGTACATATTGAGACTTAAGTTTGGTATCATGATCTAAAAATTAAAAAGCCTGTTTATTAACAGTGTAATCATCCTTTGAACCCTTTCCAATAAAGAAATATCTTTCTTCAGATAAGAAAACCAAAACTGAGCAGCTGATTTTACCAAATCTTCAGACAAAATTTGCCAAATAAGGAAATGTTTTGAATGTCATGGTGACTTCCTATCGGGGCACCCCTGTTTAAGACATCAGGAGGTTAATCAAATTATGAAGTAAAATTCTCATTCAATAGCAGTATAACGCATATCTAGAAAGGATTCCTGAAAGAGAGATATTGGAAAGAGAATTTGTTTTCTTATGAAAGCAAAGTCAAACTTTCCTACAAGCCTGACACTGGGTGCTATATTGAGTTATCTTTTTGACCCAATTTTCAATTTGTAGAAAATTTTCAAAAATGAAGCTATTTTTTACTTCCTTTTACAAAAAAGGAAGTATTGTATTCAAGAAAAAAATTTCACTCAAAAATCGGCCTTAATTTCCTTTTTGCTCACCCCCGAATGAATGTTGAGTTTTTTTTTTTTTTGACTCGACCACACGTGGATAAGTGCCTAAGAATGTATAGACACATGAAATATCCATAATGACGATTCCCGAGTTAATTACAACGAATTTTCTCGTGACCTCTGTATGTATGTAGGTATGTGCGGATGTGTGTATGTATGTCGCATAACTCAAGAACGATAAGTTCTAGAAAATTGAAATTTGGTAAGTAGACTCCTAGTGGGGTCTAGTTGTGCACCTCCTCTTTTGGTTGCATTCCGGTGCTTCTAAAGGAGTCTTTTGCCCCTTTTTGGGGGGAAATCATTGTTAATTTCGATATAAACTCAAGTGGTGTTATAATTTGGCGGACACTTGGCAATATATCGCCAGTCTTTTGGTTGCCAACTTGGTGACAAATTTGGCAATTTTTTTTTTTTTTTTTAAATCTGGTTTCAGTTTGGCCACTGTTGGTGATATTTAGAGAGAAAACTATTGAATCACATTAAAACTGCCAATTATGAGAAAATGACATTATATTGGAGTAAAAGGAAGTCATGTGATGCACACATCAGCTTGTTTTTTTTTTTCATGTTGTTTAGTTTCAAAAATCAAAATATGTTTTATTTTAGTTTCGAGTCGCTTGGATCCTCTTGGAAAACTACCCACCCTTATTTTCTGAAGAAAGTATTGTCATATCAACCTTGCCATATGGAGGTAAAATTTCATAATTTTTACTTGAAATTTCTAACTCTTAATGAAATAATTCCTTGTTAATCTAGCTAAATGAAAAGTGTGATTTAATAAGCTGACCACTTTCTGATTCAATGATGCCTAGGATCATGTACTGTTTTTCATCTCTTGATTCTAAATTATCATGAAATTCAATGTTTTTCCAGATTTTATACTGTTGTTGTATGAAAACTGACGAAATTTCAACTGAACGAGAAAAGTAGATAATAGAAGGTGCTTAGCTATTTATTGAAATTCGAAAAGAAATAAATTTATGTGTTTTTTTTTCTTCAGAATAGTAGAAAAAACTGCAATGGAACTTCAATAAAAGGCAATTAAACTTTTAACCAAAGGCATTTCAACTGCAATAACAAAGAAATCATTTTTCTTAAAGTGTAAAAAATGCTTTTATTCTAATACTTATTGCATATTACAGTCATAGATCTTTAAAAAGGATAGATAGGCCTTTCTCTTACAGCGCAGCGTATTTCGCCCGGAGAAAGTGGGGTCATCATGATTCTGCCGAGAATCACGTGATCAAGGGACATCGTGTCTCCCTCTTCTCGGGCAGCAGTGATATAACAATGCGAAGCGTCGTTAAAAGTCTAGGATTGTCTGAAGATTTTCATTATACCTATTGGAGAAATCTCTATATGTGTGAATCTGAGATTTTCTAGCGAAAGAGGGTTTGATGAATGCGATGCTGGTGCCAATTTTATTAAAAGTAAAGACATAGTGGACTTTCTGAGTAACAGAAATCTTTCTGTTAAAGGCAAAAAAATCCCATGCATAGTCCAAATTAAGAATATTTTAAGCAATTTATTGTATAGATGCCGAGCATTATATTAAATCACTAAAAACAAGCAATGGAAAATTAGTTATAGTATGTCCTCGAAAAACTGGATTTTAAAGTTTCCTAATTTCTATGAAAAGTGTGCTGGGAACATATGAAAAGTATGTAGGTGCCCGAATTCCAGTTCTAAACTGCGTAATGACTTATAAACTTACTCAGGATCACTTTGAAACTTTTCAGTGCGATCAGGTTGTGAGGGGGGATTCAACAATAATCGTCGGACAATTTCGAAGTGCGAAAAAAAGATTATTCATTCATACGGAAATTTAAGGAGTTCAGTTCTTTAAATTGCGCTGATTTTGACAACCTTCAAATGCTAAGATTAAATTTGAAGCGTAACAAAAATGCTTTGAAAGAAAGCCTTTTCTTCCGATTCCTTTGACGACGATTTGGAAAATTCAGAAATCATCTCAATTAACATGACGCAGTATATTAATGATGTTTCTGACTACGCTGGATTTTTTGTCCGGCAAGTGCACTCTGACGTGAACTGCGACGATTGCAACGCAGTCTTAACTACAATAAACTAAAAAATAGGCATAATAAAATTTAAGAATTTTGAGATGATAACTAATTGCAAGATTGCAACCATTGAAATATGTACATTTGTGAAGAACTGAGCGAGAATGTGAAAAAGTTTTGGGAGTAAAGCACAAAAAATATAATGTTACTCATGAAGCCACAAGAGTAATGAGAAAAATTTCGAATTCCGTTTTTCTAAGTTTAAATAAGCATATGTTGGAAACAGAAGCAGCAGATTTTCTCGTTAACAAGTTTATAAAAGTAATCGTTACTAAATATTGAAGCGTTAAAATGTATCGCACAGTCAATTCAAACAATGAAAATAATTCACAAAAACCAATAAATAGGAAAGTGACAAAATTAATATTGTTGAGGGACAATAATCACTAGTTTTCTTCACCCTCGAGTTTAAATTGTCAAAATTATCATATCCTGTAGGACGAAAAGAAAAATTGGGGAGGGGACGGAAGTCAAATGACCATTCAAGTAAAGTCGAAACAAACAACGTAAGTAGAAGCACAAATTTGTAAATTACAGCAGACACATGTTTCGGCGTTACAGGGAACGCCTTTTTCAATGCAAAAAATAATGAGCTTATGGATGAAAAGACATCCGACAAAAGCCAAGAGCAGATAAGCATGCAGCTTAAAAGATAAAAACAGCGGATTAGCCAAACACCAATGACAAAGTTATAAACCGATCAGGAACCAATAGGAATGCAAGCAAAGGCCAGGAGCTTTCTCTTAGGTACGAACCCAGAAAGAAAGAATTCAATTGGACCAGGATTAAGCCGAAGCTTAAACAAAAAGAAAAGAAATTGTCAGTAACCGTGAACCGCAAGAAAGGAAAAGCAGAATGGAAAACCATGAAATAGAATAAACAGAAACAAAAAATATTCGAAAAAAGGAAAAATAAAGATAAATAGAAGAAAATTGGGGGGGGGGGGGTGTCAATCAAGACAAAAAGGTAAAAATAAACAAAGGAAGATAGATAAAAATGAGTGGGAAAAAAAGGGGGGGGGAATGGGGAAAGAACAGTAGTAAAGATATGGGAGCCAAATGTTAGAAAAATATGGAACTGCACTAAGATCGTTAACTAAGTTAGAACTGTTCCTCAAAATATGAAAGGATTCCCAAAAGTCAAGATCTGATGAATTGGGGCATTTTTGGATAATCTGATAAGAGTTAAAATCAAAAGAGTGATTCGAATCCCAACAATGTTGAGCAATACTAGACTTATTTAATTGTTGTTTTTTCACATAATTTTGATGCTCTTTCAAGCGAATTTTTAAAGCACGCCGAGTCTGTCCAATATAGGCAAGTTTACAACTACAATTAATTCTATAAACTCCACAACAATTAAGAGGGTGAATAGGATCTTTAAGAGAAGAGAATGAAAGTTTATTAATAGGAGAGAACACCACCTGGAATTGGAAACGCTTTAGAATCTTAGCAACCTGATAGCTTACAGATGGAAAGAATGGCAAAACAACCAAATTCTTTCTGATGAAGGTTCGGTTAAGAACATTAGTTTGGGATTTATTTGAAAGTTTTTTATAAATGTAATCAATCAAAGTTGGCGGATAGTCTCTATCAATTGCCACAGCTTTAAGATAATTAAGTTCCACTTTAAGAAGTTCCGACGAAGAACAAATATTAATTGCGCGATAAACAAAAGAATTGAAAGCAGAATATTTTTGATTTGGAGAATGAGACGATAGTCTATGAGGAGGTAAAGAGACAGCAAAAGGTTTGCGATAAACAGTAGTTTCAAAACCAATTTCAGTACGAGAAACAAGTACATCAAGAAATGAAATGCAATTATTCCTTTCTTTCTCACAAGAAAACTGAATATGAGAATCAATGGAGTTTAAAATAGATAAAACCTCATCACTCTCAAACTGATTCTGGTTCATTAGAACAAAACAATCATCAACATACCGAACATAAAATTGGAACTGCGTTTTTGGAACAGCTTAACCTCAAAATAATGCATGTAAATATCACTAAGAATGGGGCTAAGTGGGTTACCCATAGCCAGACCATCTAACATAATATAAAAATTCCCATTAAAAACAAAAGAACATTGCTTAAGACAAGTACGGGTAAGGAAAATTAAATCCTCAATTTCCGTATTGGTGAAATGAAATTCAAAAAGTCTTCTACGAAGGCATAACAATGAACCCTCGACGGGAACGTTCGTAAATAAAGAGTTAACATCAAAAGAAGCCATAAAAGAATTATTTGGAACGAAACTATGAATTTTTTTAACAAACTCAACAGAATTTGTAATAGTAAATAAATTGCAATGAATTTATTTTCTGAGTACTTAAAAAAAAAAAAAAACTGAAGTTGCTTAAAAATCAGGAACAAACCAAAGTTATTTGTTTGGCTAATAGAGTGTTGGTGCGAAACGCATGCGAATCTTAGAATATTATTTAATTGAGTTAATTGATATTCGATACTATGTACATTTGTATTTCTAATTGGTTTATGGTTTTAGATAGGGTTTTATGTTAAATTGTTGCACTGGCTTCAAAAGTTGTGGGAAAAAGCACGCATTGAAACCATTTATCTGTATTTGAAAAATTTGATTGAAATAAAAGAAAATTTATAAGGTCAATTTTTGTTCAAGATTTTTGAAAACGTCTATCTCTACTCAGTATTTAAAGCACTTGAAAAAAAGTTTAAATAGCTTGCGCGCCTGCTTCAAAAGTTATGATTGGGAAAATATCTAATGGACCATTCCATTAAAAAGCTGTCATTTCGTCCCGCATTTCATTAAAAAGTAATAACTTAAAAAGTAACAAAGGACATTTTTCGCAAAAGTACAACAAATACATTTGCGATTTCTTAATGAAAAAAAAAAATTGTTACCTTTTTTAATTATTACTTTTAGTGAAAATTATGAGGTGTTACGTGAGGGACAGAGTGTTCCCTTTTTCTTTAATAATGGGTTAAATGCTTTAATTTAACCCATACTTAAAGGGGAGTTTAACCCATGGGGTATAACCCATGCTTAAAGCATTTAACCCATGGGTTAAATGCTTTAATTTCCCTTAATTGTGCAAATGATCGCATCGCAAAGTGATTCTCTTCGATAGGGGAAACAGTTTCTTGTGAGAGGTGTCCCTTGATCACGTGATGTCCAACGGGGGATGTTGACGCGCGCTCTGAGGAGAAAAGTGGGGAGAAGGCACATCTATTCTATTTTAAGATCTATGATTACAGTAGAATACCATTACAGCGTATTTTGGGGCCAGAAATTTGAGTTATGTATAGGTTATTTAGAAAATAATACTCAGACTAAATAAATATATTTTCACATTAGAATAAGTTTTTATAACAGTAAGTATTAAAGCTCAAATACAGTAATTTTATATGTACATATCATTCACAAATAAATATCTTTTATAATTAACAGAAAGTGCACTTTTGCTAGCTTTATGGTTTGCATAACAGCTGTATTTTTAAGAACTATCTGGTACTTTCTTATTGTAAATACAAATATGTCGACCAGCAACAGCTATTCTGGTTCTAGTTATTAGTCCCCAATGAAGATCAATGGCCCTCTTAAAGCTGTTCACCCCCTTACTCATTACCGCCTCTTCCGGTAAGCTGTTCCAAGTACCCATGACCCTACCAAAGTAATAATTTTCACTAATTTCCAGGTTAGCCTGAGATTTAAATAGCTTAAAACAGTGACCCCTTGTCCTGCTTTCTGTGCAAAAATTTAACCCATACTTATTATCATTTAAAAGCTTTGATGCAAAATGGAAAGATGAAAAACTGTTTCACTATGCAATTTGCCAAAGAATTGTTATGTTTGCATGGCAAAATGGAAGTATTTTTTAAAACTGAAAAACTTATTACTTACTTCTGAAAAGTTGTTAGTTTCATAGAGAATTTCCTGTTATACATATGTGTTATAAAGGTGTTCTACTGTATATATTTTAAGAAAACAGTCACTGTTAGCATTTGATTTGTTAATTTACAAACAAATTTTTTGTTCCACGACATGAGTTATGTTCTGATGTGAAGTCGTAAGCAAAATGTAGACTCATTAGTCAAAAACTTCATGCTCTGTTTTAACCATAGACCTAAAGAAGTAGGCACAACAACTGGTCAGAGTCGATGGCATACAACTAAGTCCGGTGAGAAAGACCCGAAGGACCAATCTGTGTACTGAAAACTACTGGTGAGAGCCACAAGCTCTCGAGTATTGATAGTCAATTGATCAAAGCTGACTGCTCCTTATGACATGATTTAGCATTTTTGAGAACTAGAGAAATTGTGAGGGAATTGCTGTGCTCCTTTATCTGGTGGGTTCAACATTTTAGAGTATGTTAATTTAAGAAGTTACCATGTTGAGCAAATGATTTTCAATGAATATAAATCCCTGAAAATATATTTTATTGTAATGTACCAAGGTGGTAATGGGTCTTGTGTGATTTGTTTTTCTGAGGATAATCTCAGGTTATGTGTTTGCTTGTATATTGTATTGTCACAAGCTATTATGCAGCTTGAGGATTTTGTGTTTTCCAGGGAGGAGGTTCTATTTCATTTGAAAAAAAAAAGCAACTAAAGCTCCGGGACCAGATAATATTTATCCAAAAATTTTAGTTGAATGTGCAGAGGAATTGATGGATGTTATTTTAAATATTTTCAATGCTTCTTATAACTCGGGGACAGTCCAGAGGACTGGAAACTGGCTAGCATAACGCCGCTTTTCAAGAAAGGGTCTAAAGTTAATGCTGGGAATTATAGATCTGAAAGTCTGACTTCAATGGTTTGTAAGAATTTCAAACTTTTGATCAAAATTAATATTATGAATTTCTTAGAGACTAATAGTCTGTTAACTAAGGAAAGGTAAATTCTCTGCTACTAATTTATTGCATTTCTACAACAAGGTTACCTTGGCTTTAGATAACAAAAAGTGTGTGGATGTTGTTTATATTGATTTTCAAAAAGCTTTTGATAAGCAACATGCTAAGAAAAGCATGTTGCTTTCGTAGCAAATAAGCTGATATAGGAATTGGAGGAAACACTTTACTTTGGGTTAAAAGTTGGCTGACTGGAAAGAAACAAAGAGTAGTTGTGAGGTGAAATCATTCTAAATGGAGTGATGTTTTAAGCGGGGTTCCTCAGGGTTCAGTTTTAGGGCCTCTGTTGTTTATTATTTTTCTGAATGACATCAATGAGAATATTTCTAGAAGCATGAGTTGTTTTGCTAATGATGTAAAAGTTATGGGGATTGTAGAAAATTAAGAGCATGTAAAACAGCTTCAAGAGGATTTAGATTATATTACTAAGCAGGCAGATAAGTGTGGTATGGCAGTTAATGTAGGAAAATGTCAAGTGCCACACTTAGGTCATGGAAATAAGTGTATAAGTTATCGTTTATAGGGTTCAATCATTAGTCAGGTAGAAAATGTTATTGATCTGGTTATCTTAATAAATCAGAACTTCAACTTTAGTCAGGAGTGCAACATTGCAAGTAACAAAGCCAACAGAATGCAGGTTTTTTGCATACGCTAATTCGGGGAAAGTTCGAAATAGTCATATTGGGTCACTGGTTGATGAGCACGGAATTTTGATTCAGGACGATAGTGATATTGCTAATGTTCTCAATAACTTTTTTTCGAGTGTTTTTAACGATAACTGTATCTCAACAGTTGACACCAACAAGAAACAAGCTATAGTACAGTTTGAGGACTTTGTATTTTCCAGGGATGACGTTTTACTTCATTTGAAAAAAATTAAAGAGACTAAGGCTCCGGGGCCAGATAATATTTATCCGAAAATTTTAGATGAATGTGCAGAGGAATTAGCAGATGTAATCGCAAACATTTTCAATGCTTCTTATAATTCGGGGACAGTGCCAGAGGACTGGAAGCTGGCTAACATTACACCGCTCTTCAAGAAAGGGTCTAAAGGGAGTGCGGGAAATTATAGACCTGTGAGTCTAACTTCGGTGGTTTGCAAAATTTTTGAAACATTGATGAAAATTAAGATAGTAAATTTTCTAGAGACTAATAATCTATTGACTAGTTTTCAGTACGGTTTCAGGAAAGGTAAATCTTGTGCAACTAATTTATTACATTTCTATGACAAAGTTACCATGGCTTTGGACAATAAGAAGCCTGTAGATTTTGTTTACATTGATTTTCAAAAAGCTTTCGATAAGGTACCGCATGTTGCTCTACTTAGCAAATTAGCTGATATAGGAATAGGAGGGAAAACTTCCATTTGGGTAAAAAACTGGCTGACCGGAAGGAAACAAAGAGTAGTTGTAAGGGGAAATTATTCTAATTGGAGTGAGGTCTTAAGCGGGGTTCCTCAAGGATCAGTGTTAGGGCCTGTTTTGTTCATTGTCTTTATGAACGATATTCACAAAAATATTTCTGGGAACATGAATTGTTTTGCTGATGATGTCAAAGTTATGGGGACTGTAGAAAATGAAGAACAAGCAAATCAGCTGCAAGAGGATCTAGATCATATTACGGAGTGGGCTGATAAATGGGGTATGGCTGTTAATGTTGGGAAATGTCAAGTGCTACATTTAGGGCATGGAAATAAGTGTACAAGCTATTATTTGCAAGGTTCAGTCATTAGTCAGGCAGACAAAGTTACTGATCTGGGGGTCTTAATAAGTCAGGATTTAAAGTTTAGCCAACAGTGCAGCATTGCTAGTAACAAGGCCAATAAGATACTTGGGTTTATCAATAGATCTATTTCAAATAAATCTAAAGAAGTTCTTCTGCCCTTATATAGAAGTTTGGTAAGACCCCATTTGGAGTATGCTGTTCAGTTTTGGTCTCCTTATCTTAAGAAAGACATTAATGTATTGGAGAGGGTTCAAAGGCGGGCTACAAGGCTAATAAATGGACTTTCTCACTTAGACTATGATTCCAGGCTTAGAAGGCTAAAAATGTACAGTCTTGAGCAAAGAAGAGACCGAGGGGACATGATTCAGCTGTTTAAATTTATTAAAACGAAAGATGTTACGGAGCTAAAGTTTAGCACTGAAAACAGGACAAGGGGTCATTGTTTTAAGCTGTTTAAATCTCAGGCTAACATGGATATTAGGAAAAGTTTTTATTTTAGCAGGGTAGTGGAACCTTGGAACAGCTTACCGGAAGAGGTGGTAATGAGCAAAGGAGTAGACAGTTTTAAGAGGGCCATTGATCTTCACTGGGGATTGTAAATTGACTAGGACCAGTCTAGCTGGGCCCAGAGCCTGTTGCTGGTCGTCACTTTTGTATTTGTATTTGGGTTTATCAATAGATCTGTTTCAAATAAATCTAAGAAGGGTCCTCTGCCTTTATATAGGAGTTTAGTAAGACCTCATTTGGAATATGCTGTTCAGTTTTGGTCACCTTATCTGAGGAAAGGTATTTGTGCATCGGAAAGAGTTCAAAGAAGGGTAACTAGATTAGTAAGGGGACTTTCAGTTTTAGATTATGATACCAGACTTAATAGACTTAATATGTTTAGCCTGGAGCAAAGGAAGATCAGAGGGGACATGATTCAGTTCTTTAAATTTATCAAAATGGATGTTAATGGATTAAATATTTTCACCGAAAGCAGGACGAGCGGTCATTGTTTTAAGCTTTTCAACTCTCAGGCTAACCTGGAAATAAGGAAAAACTACTTTAGTAGGGTTGTGGGCACTTGGACCAGCTTACCTGAAGAGGTGGTAATGAGCAAGGGGGTGGATAGCTTTAAGAGGGCCACTGATCTTCATTGGGGACTAATAAATTGACTAGGACCAGCCTAGCTGGGCCAAGAGCCTGTTGCTGATTGTCGCATTTGTATTTGTATATAGGTAGTAGTGTTGTAATTGTAGCTATTTTTACATAATGATTGCATTCTTTAACTTTGCAGCGCCCTCTACAGCCCCCACCATAACGTGCCTAACAGCTGTGAGTGCTTCTAGAATTTCAGTTAGTTTTGATCCGCCTACGTATCCAAATGGTCCAATATTGTCTTACGTCCTTTATATTCGAGAACAGTCAAGTGGAAATACTATGATTAAGGTAAGCTCTTATTTATGCTGATTTCCCTACTTCTGAGACCATCTGGTTTTTTTCTTCTCCCCTTCTTCTTTTCCCTCCCAATGTCCTCTTGTTTGTGGATTTGTTCCTCTTATATATTTTTGGATTTGCTGATGTTATTGTCTTTTGCTCTGGTTGTTGTTGTTGATGAGTGAACAATGTTTTCAATTTTACTCAGTCCAACCTGTATGGATGTTGAAAAAATATTTTTTAAATTGCTAAATGAGAACAGACACATATTAACTGCATTAAAACATTAAACTACACTCTAAATTTACTATTTTCTAGCTGAATTCTAACCTTATTTCAGCGAGGAACAATATTCCATATAACTATGAGTGTTCTGATATTTTTTCTAATGATTTTATTTCTTAGAAATGTAGGGAAAGTTTTTAAATAAAGTATTTTTTCCCCTTATTTTTTCAAATCATTTGCTCATTTTTTAGAAGAAAAAGCTGTCCGATTTAGAAATCAATGCTGTCTTTTCCTTTTAAAAATTGTTTTTCTACCTGTTATTGTGCTTTTTTTAATGTGTGAGAGGCACCAGAATTGGGACCTGCTGCCTTCAATTAATCTTATCTTTATACACAAGTTTGTAAGACCTTGTTTGGAGTATGCTATTCTGTTTTGGTCTCCTTATCTTGAAAAAAATATCAATTTATTGGAAAGGATTGAAAAGAGGGCAACGAGACGTTAGGGAATGAGCTTTCTAATTTAGATTATGATTCCAGGCTTAGAATTCTTAATATGTGTAGTCTTGAGCAAAGGAGAAGGAGAGGGAAATGATTCAGTCATTTCAATTTATTAAAATGGAGGATGTTTATGAACTAAATTTCTGCGCAGATAGCAAAGCCCAGGTTCATTGTTTTATGCTTTTCAAATCCCAAGCTGATATTGAAATTTGGATTGTAGGTATTTGTGATAGTTTACACCAGAAACAGCAGTTACTTGCGATTGGAATGAATAATTTTAAGAGGGCTCTTGATCTTTATTGGCGATTGATAAATTGACTAGGACCAGCCTAGCTAGGCCCAGAGCCTGTTGCTGGTAAATTTGTATTTGAAAGCCGGTGATCATATCAGTTCTTGAAAGATTTAGTAAAGGCCTAATATCCCGTGACTAGTCAAAACAACAACAGCAAAAAAAAAGGTAAATAAAGTAAAGTTAAGAAAGTGCACAATAAATACAGAAGTAGTTGATCTCAAATAATTTAAGGTATTTTTAGTTTTTAGACTTAATCCCAAGTAACCATCTGATCATACCTAAAAATTCTTTATTATTACCTTTTTCCTGTCACACTTAGTGGGAGATTATGTGTTACACTGTTTTAAAAACAATATCCTGTAAGTGTTGCCCTCCATCGTCAATATACTGATTCAGTCGAACTCGGAAGTTTTGGGGAACTCTGTGGAACATGTTGATCGGTATATTGGCAGTTTCGGCTCGGATGCTGTACTTCAGGTCCTCCAGGGTTTGTGGACGATCCTTATAAACTTGTGACTTCAGATAACCCCGCATTAAATAGTCACAAGAGGCAAAATCAGGTGAGCATGCAGGCCAGTTTAAGTCCCCATTCCAATCCAACGACTGTTAGAAAAATACGCTTTCACAGCAAAAGTGAGACTGTTCCAAAACATGATGGCAACTGAAAGCATGATGTAACAAAACTTCCCATTCAGATCTTTCCGTTGAGCCTCTCTCCATCACTCTGTGATGCTCCACACTTTTTGCACGCCAAATTCAAGAAAGGAAGTTTCTGCATCCTATCCTGTATTTGCAAATGAAGCAACTTTGATGCTTCCAGTGTCGAATATTATTGCGGGGCTTACCAAACAGTGGTCTGCATACCTCTTGAGGGTCTGCCGCTCCTTATTAGGGTGTTCACTGAAAAATCTGGTAAAACAGTTTAACAAGCGTTAAATGATATTTAAATAATACTACTGCATCTGAAAATCAGAGTTTTAACTTTTGGAGCTGTTCTTTGACCTCAACTTTCCGACATTTGGAGAGATAATGCTGGCATAGGTGGTCAAACTGTTTTCTACTTCCACAAATTCGTACGTTTTTTTTGTCTTGTAAATATGCTATAAAGTTTGGAAAATTCTGATTTATTGTATTTTAATAGCTGCTATGGTCGTTGGAATTGATTTCACGTCAACTTAGTTTAAAATGTGTATAAATACAAGTAATGCATACATTATTTATTCTAGGATGTTTCAGACACTTCTGATGGATTGCATTACATGATCAACAACTTGGAAGCATCAACAACATATATAATTTCCTTAAGCACTAGAAATGCCATGGGGGAAGGGCCTGCTGATGTACGCACTGTCACTACTTTATCGAAGAAAGACGTGTTCAATGGTAAGTAACTGTATATTGTATCAGGTTTTCAATAAGTGCATATGATTTTGCAGTTATTTTTAGTTATTAACTTACTTTATTGTGACTCCCATGAGAAATAAATTCAAGTCTGATATAAAATAACATTTCAGAATAAGAAAGCATTTCTTAAATTATTACAGGTCAAGTGAAAATTTTTTGACCTTGTCATGTTTTTTTTTTTTTCGTCTTTAGCCTCAATCTCAATCTTTGTACTTTCTTTTTTGATACATCCCACCAAATTTATTCATTAATTTAACTTTAATGAATCCTTATTAAATATCTCCATACTTCTAATGTGGAAAAAAGAAAACAGTAATGTAATGTCATTAAAACAAGATTTTTTTTTTGAGAATCTATTTGATAATGATAAAAAATTAAACGGTAATGAATTTATGTAATTGAATGAAAATACAGTAGAAGACCGTTATAACGCCGACCTATATAACGCAATTCTCTATAAACAGCACTACTTTTCAAAAGTAAACAATAGGTTTTGAAGTTTAAAAAATCCCTCTGTTTTGCTTCAAAGCTTTTAAATTAAAAATTAGTACTCATAGTAAACAGAAAATACCAGATGACTCTTGAAAATGCAGCTGTTATACAAACCATGAAGCTAGCAGAAGTGCTGAGAGAAGATTTTGATTGTGAAACATATTTATTTGTGAATAACTAATTGTAATATTGATGCTTTAATACTCATTGCAGATAAAACTCATTCTGAATTGCTAATGTATAGATCTATTCTGAATATTAGTTTCGAAAATTTGAAATGATCTATATAACGCAAAAACCTGTATAATGCAAAAGCTCTGGTCCCAAGGTGTGCGTTTTAACGGTCTTCTACTGTAGCAATAAAAAGTTAAGAAATATATAAATAAAAACATAATTCAAGTGTTGTTCTTTCACAGACAATTTAATTTTTCTGACTGTTTTCAGGTATTCTAACTGAAAAAATTAAAGTTCAATCAACAAAACATATTTTGTATGAGTTCAAACTGGTAGAGATTAAAATGGGACTGTCCAGAAAATCCCAGGCTGCCCTCCATC
>NW_026557776.1:45250-64010 GCF_026930045.1 Uloborus diversus
ATATATATATATATATATATATATATATATATATATATATATATAGAGACGTTCACCGCGTTTCGAAGCCACGGAGAAGTTCACCGCTTATTGAAGCCAGTTTTAAACGGCTTCAGAACGCGGTGAACTTCTCTGTTTTTTTTTTATATACAACGACGTATACCGCGTTTCGAAGCCAGTTTTAAACGATTGCGCTGTATAAAGCGTTTGCAAACCAAATTCGTGAAATAATTCTAAATTACTGTTTTATAGTCAGAAGGAAATATATCGTTACATTTATGCTGTTAATTTTGCTAAAATTGCTCACTGCGGAATCAAAACACAACATAAAGTTATACATAGGCGCATCGGTTAATGTAATCGTTTTAATAAAAAGGTACACCGTTTATTATACTCAACAAAATGGATCATGCGTTGATTTTTGATTTTTTTTTTTTTTTTTTTGGTGAGGTGGTATAGAATTCGCCTGAAAAACCTGAAGACATGTCATATTTGATGAAGTTACAGTGAAATAAATTCACGTGATAAATTGATACGACCCATGGTTTGATATAATCGCTTTAACATAAAATCACATCGTTTATATATGACGCCTCAGTGGCGTGTTTTGAATGAAAATATTGGCCAAGAATATTTTCGCGCGTTTTAAGCTACAATCTTTTTTTGTTGAGTTTCGCTCGCTTTATGTTTGTTATTACACTTGATTTATTATATCAGTAAATAAATAAACGTATTTTTAATGTATACACATTGTTCAAAAACGTTGTTTTAGTATTAGTGAACGCAAGAAAAAGATAGGTGATGTATGTAAGATTGCGTACGTGTAAAATTTTGACGGAGTATTTTTGAGTATTATTCAATTTTTGAGGGGGCCATGAGTCAGGTGAAGGAAGGATGAACACTTTACTGCTGCCTTTCAATAAAAAAACATTACACTATAGAAATCTCTTCGCTATCTTCCGTGCCGAAATCCGTGCGTTCTTAAACTATAATGTTAAAAATGTTTTAGTGAATTGTTGAGTAAGTTTCAATCAGTTGCTGGTATGACACTTGGTCATACCAGCAACTTAACTCTCCAAGAATTCAAGCTTTTATCGATTGAAGCAATTTGTACAATTTTAATCTCATGAATTCTTTCCCCATTTTTACAAATAATAAATCCGTTTGTTATGAGTAGCTCTCTTTTCTGCATGAACTTGGTCTGAATCACTTGATCCCCCGATCCTCGATCTTTGACCGGATGTACATTAGGGTGGGCCGAAAAAAAAAAAATCTACATATATTATATATTTCGAAATCTGTTTTTGGATAGTGCGGAAAAGTTGCTACATGGGCCTGTTATTACCCTCAAAACATTTCGCTAAATGTGTTTAATATTTAGCCGGCCCTATTTGGCTTTGAAAAACTGAAAAAAAGGGCAAAAATGCACTTTTTTCAAAAAAAAAAAAAAAAAAAGGGGGGGGGGGGGGTTTAAAAATAAAAGTTTGAAACTAGTTTTAGCAAACAGTAGAAGTATCTGTCAGTGAATTATTTGCAACCCTCAAAGTCTTTTATACATTTCGTAGAATATTTAGCTATGCTCCTTTAAGACTGAAACAAGGAAAAAATGATTTTTTTGAAAAAAGTAGTTTCGAAATAATTAAATACTGAAATGTTACGTAATGCGCTATTTACAAAAACCTTTGAAAATTCAATCAATTTTATGCCACATTTGTTCGCCAATTTTTAAAAATGCACACACTCGAATAAAAAATAGTTATACAAGATGCTAATGTTTTAATCTTTGGTTCTAATTGTTTCTCCTGGTTAATAAACGGCGCTCAACTGCTTTTTTTATTCCTAAGATTATGGTAGTGAAACCCCTCCTAACGGACACCCTTCAAAGACGGACACCCCTCTTATGCGGACAATTTTTAATTTCCCAGTTCCAATGCAAATAACATTATTAAACCCCTGTCCTGCGGACACCTCTATATTGCGGACAAAAAAATTTGTCCCGTTAGTGTCCGCATTAGAGGGATTTTACTGTATAACTATTTTATATGTATTTGACAAATAGAGCCCTTGAGTATTAAAAAAATGTAAATCCTCTGAGGTCCTTTAAACTGACCAATTGAATTGAAAGTAAATATTCCTTTTCTCAAGTCATTTCTTCCTCTCGATTTTACGACCCACTTAGAGACGAAACCCCCTGACAGGAAATGCTGTAATTCTACACCTCCACAGCTGGGAGTATTAGCAATTAAAGGGGTCCTCTCTTGTGTCCCAGTGTCCATCTTGAGGGAAAGAAGTTTCCCGACCGGCTGTGCTCTGCGCTTCAATCAGAACGAAATTCTGAGCATTCGATTGTTCACTGGAGAACGTTTGTTAAAGAGAAATTCTGAATGTCATTGCATTATTTTTTTTTTTTTTTTGTTTGTTCCGGGATACAACACGACTGTTATGGAGAAACGTGTGAAAAAGAAACGCGAGCAAGCACAAATGGTTTTCTATTTGGACCTGGAAAAGATTTATCTCCTCCCGATGCTTTATTTCCTCCAACATATTAGAACATGATTAGACGCTGATGCTATCAGATCACTAGAATGCAAATAAATAGGGTCGATCCCAGCAGGTTTGCGGTGTGCCCCGCACGCGGGCGGCCAAAGCAAGGGGCGGCTGCATGCCGCATCATATAATTCTTTTAATCAACCAAAATTCCTCAAGAATTTCTAACAAGATAACTTATAATAAGTCGAATAAATATGCTGAATTTTAAATGTTCAGTTATCAAAGTAAGTAAACCAACAGCAAAGCATATTGAGAAAAATGGAATGTTAGAGCACATTGTGTTGGTCATTCATCCATTAATATCAACTCTTTGCACACATGCTTCATTTGGTTGCAAAATTTGTGACAGAACCGGTAATCAGGCATGGATACAAGGGAGGCGCAATGACGGAAATCCCCCCCCCCCCCGAAGAATGAAAGGGTGCCTTCTAATGCTTACCCCCGCCTCCCCCAAGCTTTTATTGACCCTTAAACAATGAAGAAATATTTTACATAAAAAATACTATACTGATAAGATACTCTCGCAAATATTTCAAACAACAAATTATGTGTTCAACAGTCGTGGATGCGTGGAGACTAGAGAGACAATGGAGAATTGCGACTCCCCTGAGAGTCAAACATATATGATTTACGAACTAAAATTTTTAATTTTCCCCCTTTACAACAATTTTTTCTAATTAGAATCACGAATGAACTGCCCAGTTTCAGATCAGGTAGGAGGACAGGGCCCTTGCCCCGGGTAATAAATTTAAGTTTGGCTCCAAAACGAAGATCAAAAAGGATGCCATCACCTCCTTGACGAGACAAAAGAAGGCTTCAAACTGTTTGGAAAATTTCGCTAGTTGAGCCACAGATCTTGAGGATCCAATTATGTCTTTTATTCATCCTTTCTACCTTAATTTAATCAAACATAGCTTAAAAATGATGGCTCCAAAACCCAAAATGTCTTGTCTGGGGACAGCCCTTCCTAACGTCATCAATAATTGTTCAATGGCATTTTTCGAATTTCTGTTTTGAAATGTTTGTGGTAGAGGGCCCTGAAATCCATTGCCTAACATTACTTTCAAAGATTGTCTGAATTAGCATCTCTAGAGAGGCCAAAAAAAAAAAAAAAAAACCATCCCCTCTCACTTAACGCATTCAAAAACAAACTAAAATTGCGTTTTTCAATCATCAGTTTCGAAGAACTATCGGGGAAATACCCCGGATCCCCCTTTTCTCCAACGTAATCACTATAGCTCAAAATTTCGTCCTTAGACGGTTCCGTGGAGCCACCAAACCCTTCCTTCCTAAACTAGCCTGAAATTGACTTCACTTTCAAAAACAGTTCGTGGGGGCACAATGAATCCCCGCCCGCTCTTTGTACCTTCAATATCAAACAATGCCTACAAAATACGATTTTGGGATCTCAATTTCTAAAAAAATTCGTTCTTTCTAAAAAATTCCGACAGGCATTCCCCATCAATTGCCGAGGTGAGGTGGAGAAAAGTCTTTAGTTGTATTTTTCAGATATTAATATCGAAAAATATTCAGAAAGATCCGCTGAACCTTTCCAGTTTCCTTAACGTCACCAAAGATATTACACAATTGCGCTTTTAGAAATATCCGCTTGAGAGCTCCAGAACCCTTCCTTCACAAAAATAGCCTAAAATTGATTTTAGTTCCGAAAAATATTTCAGTTCGGAACGTTTTCCCGTTTCCCCTATCGTGTCCAAATATAACCAAAAATGTGTTTGTGAAACAATAATGCCGATAAATTAGCGGATGAAAGATACTAGACCCCCTACCGTCACCAAAGACAGCCTAAATTTGAATTTTAAACTTAAATTTAGAAAACTTTCGATAGGAGACGACCGAATCTCCCTCCCTCCAGCAACGTCAACAAAGATAACCCAAAATTGCGTGTTTAAAACTTCTGTTTCAGAAAAATTTTCGGGAAGAGCGTCGATCCTTCGTAAGATAAGGTCAAAAAATAGCTGAAAATTGACATAAATTTTGAAAAAAAAATTTTTAAGAACTTCAACATTACTTTTCCCCTCAAGTCTCGAAAAATTTCCTATAATTGCGATTTTTGACGTCAATATTGAAAATTTCTCCATGGACCTTGAATGTTTCCGACTCTTTTGTCCTTGCAACCAAACACAACCAAAGATTAATTATAGCTATTTTTTATACGCCAATTTCGAATATTTTCTGAGGGCGATCCCCCCCACCCCGTTTCCTCCCTTATAAACACCCCTATAACTACTGTAAAGCATTCCTTAACCA
Organism: Uloborus diversus; assembly: GCF_026930045.1. Taxonomy (NCBI): domain Eukaryota; kingdom Metazoa; phylum Arthropoda; class Arachnida; order Araneae; family Uloboridae; genus Uloborus; species Uloborus diversus. The sequence goes on from NW_026557776.1 coordinate 50,069, forward strand.
TACACTACAGCTTCTTGCATAAAGAACTAAATTTTTACTGCATCTAAAAAGTAAATAACTGTTATTCAACATGAAATACTTCAAGATGCACAAAACGAATGACCAATGGGAATGAAAAACATAAAATAAAACACGGTACGCACAGCATGTAGTAAAATCAAAATGATGCACTATAATAGTACAGTAGATACAGCCAGGGGCGGCATTTCAGTATTTCATTTGGGGGGTCGAGTTTCTTAAATATGTATTACCACAGTGCGGTAACAAACACACATTAGCTAACAGGAAGTGGTCATAAAATCGATTTAATATGAATAAAAATTAGTGCTTAGAAGCAATTAAAACTTTGATTCATTTTCTAATAAGTTATCATACAAAACATCTCGATACTGAAGTTTTTATACCTTTTGGAAAAGTTTTAATGCATGTTTTTTGGAATTCAGAAGAGCAGGGAATCGTCTTATTATCAGTGCCCATTGTCGTGCTGTTTTGCCAGTACAGCTAAATAAAAAAGGTTTTTTCTTTCTTTTTTTTTTCTTTTGCCCATTGTGCTTCGAAAATATTTCTCTAACCTAACAAAAAATTTTCTCTACCAGCTGAGCTGATTGGAATAGTTAAAAAATAATTGAAGTAACAAAGTTATGTTTGAAAACACTTTTAATGTCTTGCTCTTCAAAATCACACAGGCAACTTCAAAAATAGCGAGGAGCTTAATTTTTCATCATTGAATAATCTAGTCTCGTCGGCGCTCTCAGCTTCAATGAGATGTCATCTACCACCAGCTCTGTTATTCACTATTCCAGGCTGAAGAGTTCACAACAAGGACGGAACTGCAGTCTCTGGATGTGATAATCGGTCTGTCGGTATATTGCCTGTAATTTTTCTTGGCTAGTGCCAAAAATTTTACTCATAATTGAAACATTTTATTTTTCGTTTTCAAAAAATCCAATCCAGATAATATAGAGCCAACCATGCAGAAAAATAATTATCATCAAATCTTGTGTTAATTTTATTCGAAAAATAATCTATTACTTCATACAAAATATTAAAAAATCAGTGTTTGACTTCACATCATCATGTGGATTTTTCTTTTTTTAGCGCCTTTTTAAAACTGGCTCGGAGGAAGAATTTTTTTGAAAACGTTTCACCATTGACTGAAATATGCATCTATGTAAAATCTATTTTCAATTTCAATTGCAGATTGAACTATGGTATGAACGCACAGATCAATTGTAGATTGAACTGTGGTTTGAATATTCCGAAAATTAAGTGTGGCGGATTGAAGATATTTTGATAGAGTAAAGCATATTTAAAACACTTTCCGCAATAGAAACAAATTGAATAAAAATTCAAACGAAGTCATACATGCTGAAGGGCATGAGCTTTTTTCACCATTGAAAGAATCGCTTTGCAATACTTCTCACAGTTGTCAAATCACTGCTTTGAAGTTATAGGGAAAGGTTTTTATGGTTTTAACTCTTGAAGACCATCTTGTAAGTATTTCGAGATTGCATAACTATAGAGTCCCATAAAAGGTATTTGTTGATATGTTTTCTTTTAATTCAATAAGCACATGCATTTTTAAGAAGTTTCTATGAAAGCAGATAATGCACTGAGCAGCTGAAACGTGTTTCTAGCAAAAGAAAGCGATGAACACTCATTAAATAAATATACACTTAAAAAATGAGCATAAAAGTGAATGTAAAATATCAAGGAATTTTCTTGAGAAAACCATACAGCCACACCACTTTGCACGAGCCTCTCATATTGGACATACCATCGTTACATTGGGCACACAAGTATGAAATATTTAGCCGTGAAAAGGCAGAAAAATACTTCGTGAATTTCTAAGTCATCATCCAAATAACGAAAAACACTTTTTCTAGTCTGGGAATGTGTCGAGTTTCATCAAATAGTTACTGAGAACCAGCGAGATTTTTTTAATGAACATTGATTTCCGACTTACATAAATTGAATTCACCCATTTTCTATGATTCTGCTTAAAAAAATTGGGGGTGCGACCGCTTCCTCTTGACCCCATTATTTGGCACCCCTGGACACAGCAACAATATTTAAGAGTTAAAAAAGAAAGATAGGGATTTATGCTCCATGATCAGATCGTTATTCTTATTTAATATATTTTTAAATACGGTTGCGCCTTTTCTTTTATAACGTTTCAATTTGTGGTTATTAATCCACTTTACGAGAGCAGTTCCATTTTCATAATATTTACTTTGTTAAACTGCTCTCCAAGCTTCAATATTGAAACTAAGTTATGAACTTTTACGGATATCTCTTTGTTTTGACTTTTAGTTGTACGTATGGAAGATTAAATCATACTTATTGTCGTGCTACCGTCGACGTTTCGTAGTTTTTCAAGCATATCAATAATCTTAGCCTTTTTAAATTTTTTTTATCAGAAACTTTCTTTTTCTTCCCACTTTCACAAACTTTAGATGAAGGTGAGATTATGTTTCATAAACTTTTATATTTAGAATGAAAAAAAAAAAAGATGATAAAGATGATGAGTGGTTATTTGATGCACTAGACTAGTTTGTAGCGGGAACTTTGACTGTCAGTGATTCTTAAAGGGATGTAATAACATTCACTTAATCAATATTTAGTATCCAATAACGAAACTGATACTTCCTTCCAAAAAATTTCGTGTTGTAGTCGAAAAATTCGCGTTAGCTCTAAAATTCGTTACACGTGAAAAATTCGCGTTATAGCCATTTCGCGTTATAGCCGTAAGTCGAATCGCGTTGTATCGGGAGTCGACTGTAGTCAATAAAAACAAAGTAAGGAGGAAAGTTGATAAAAAAAAAGGAACGAGCTAAGAGAAAAAGATTTAAGAGCAGTTAAATGGGCAGTTATAAAGAGTTTGTATTTTGACGGCCACAAAGATGACACCCTTTTCAAAAGACATCTGGCCATCAAAAATTAGCATATGAAGCACATGTAGTACTGATAGAAGAACCAGGTAGCAAATACATCGATCATTTATCGCTAACAGCGAAAGTGCTAAAGAAATTTCGCGATTTATAATAGGCTTTGCAAAAAAATTATAATATGAGCTTGCTTAACTTATCGGTTATTGGATGCGACGGAACAAATGTAAATACGGGATGGGAAGGTGGGCTAATTCGTTTACTTGAGACATATCTCAAACGACCTTTACAGTGGAACATACACTGTTAAAAATTCAGGAAGATTTTCAGCAGATCTGTTTTGTATTTGTGCTTTTAACGTTGAATGTAACTGTACAATCTCAGCACAAAGGTATTTATGTTTATTCCGTAGGAAAATAAGTTTTAAACTTTGTAAAACGGGACAAAAGGGCACCCAGAAGCTGTCTGTTGGGACAACGGGACGAACAATTCAAAAACGGGACAGCCGCGTTCCAAACGGGACGTCTGGTTACATTTGTTCTGAGGCTACTTTTCATATTTGTTAGTGGGGTGGGGTGGGATTAGTTGGAAGAACCAGTGTACGTGTAATGGATTACATTGAAATAAAGTAATTCTTTTTGCGGGGTGGTCAACATCCGCGATATGTTTCATTGTTACACTGCAATTAAGCATTATTTACTTATTAGAACACATCCTGTTTTAATTTTTGTTTTGCGTTGTTTCGCTTAAGCTTCTCCTTACCCGTCTCAAGTATATCCTTGGAGAAAAAAAAAGAGTATAAACATTTTAAAAGAATTTGACTAAATTTATCGGGGAGGTCTAATGACATCTCTTGGTTAAAATGATGAGACACTTGGAAACTAAGGAAAAATCTGCAAAACTTCAGTATCAAAAAAAAAAAAAAAAAAAAAAGGAGGGGGGTACAAGAAAGTTACATTTAATTTACTTTCTGCATTTGTTTTCCTTTTTTTTTTTTTTTTTTTTCTTTGATATTATTACTCGTATAAACGATGCTCCACGGCAATTACGAGAAAGTCATATTTAATTCCACAGTTCAAAATATAACGTTAATGTCATCCTTGGTCCCCTTTTCTTAACAAACCATTTTTGTTAACAACTTTTTGAAACATAAAATATATTCATAGAATTAGTTTCATTTCTTAAGGATTGAAAGAAGAGGTTTTTAATCTTAAACTGTATTTAGATTCTTTTAGTTTAAATAAAGAATATTCTATAAAACATGCTGAAAAAAGATCAAAATTTGATTTGGGTTGAAAAAATTACATAAAAGACTGCATGAAAGAAAAAAATAGATGAATGCATTTACTGAATTCTCATAATAGGGTAATAAGTTTATGGAAAACAAGAGTCTGAAAAAATGGCAACATTTAATTTAAATGTATATTTAAAATGTTAGCAACTTTGAGGAGTTTACATTTTCTTGAATTGCAGAACGTTTTCTTTCTAACAAAATCTTAGGCATTAAGTATATACAGTAGGTCGGGCCAAAAAACACTTTTTTACATCGCTACTTTAATAGTGCGTAAAACTTTTTGCTGGGTAAAATATTTTTTTTGATCGAATAATATCTTCTGCCCCCACATCCCATTAGAATTTCGGAAGTTATAATGAAAAATATTTTTTTTTCTCTCAGTATTTAGGAAATAATTATTTCTTAATATTGCTATTGCAATGGCGAAGAAAAGGTTTCTACTTAGTTTTGTGGTCGTGTCCAGAGATTTGAACAGCAGTCCAAGTCGGATAAAATTTATCTCAACGCCCATGAACAGTTTTTTATTGATCCAAACGTATCAAAAGTAGTTTCGTATGGAATTTAAACAAAGACCATTGCTTTATTTTTGGGGTTTATAGCATAACGCTACAAATACGAAACAAACAGTTACACTCGGAAGCATGATTTTTTCGCCTAAAATTTCATAATGCAATCAATAATTTTTGTCGGAGTGTTTCTTTGGTTTGTTTCCCCGGACTTCCTGTCGTTTCCCCTTTTGACCATCTGTATGCTATAAGCTATAATTGAAAGGGTCCGACAATTCCTTTGGTCTGTCCACTATCTTAGCGTTCGAATAGATTTCTTAAGCGGTGCTTGTTCTTAAATTTCATTTCCGTTCGGTACGGCTTCTCGTGCAGCCGATACCGCACGCGCGGCGGACGATTCCTCAATCCCTTCTCGTTAAAAAAGAGTGACAAGCGGCCGGTGTGCGGTTCTTTTTCCATGCGGTCACTCACAATAGAACGGATGCGCTTCCGCTGCGGGAGAGCTCTGCCCTGAGGAACCTCCCCCCTTGCTTTTAATCGAAAATGGAGACATCCTTCGTGATACATGAGAGGGGTTAGGCAATAAACTGTTTTACCAGCTGGACCGGGTGTCTTTCTGGACACATACCTCTAACTAAAAGCGGGATGTTTCTTATCGGTTAAAGATGCCGCCACGGAATTGAGTAAATAAGGGAGAACGTGTTTGTAAATTTTCTCATAGTACAGGGGTAGCATAAAAGAATATCCCGGTTTTCAAAATTTATATTTCATAAAGTATTACACATACCACTATAAATGATACATAAAATAAAGATAAACTGTCCCTTTTTTTTTAACATATGTATTTACTTAAACATGCACGTTCCGCACTAGCGCAGCCAACTATTCCTTCTGGTGGGGGGTTTTTTGGTCACGAGTCCTTACACGTGTATTAACTACTGTATTAAGATTGGCAATAATGTTAAATCTAAGACCTCTAAGGGGGTTACCCCTAAACCCCCCACTTTGCTGCGCCACTGACGATCCACAACGCTAGATTGGCCGTGCAGGTGATGATGATTTACCCTTTATGCGTTCGCAAGCCAGATCACCAAACCCCGCGTGATTGTTTTTAAGGGGTTTCGTCAAAGACAGTGTTTATACACCACCATTGCCGACAACATTATACGAACTGAAAGTTCACGTAAGTGTAGCAATACGAAAAATTGACAGTAAAACACTCCAAAATGTATGTTAGATGTGTGTCGCGTTGTGAAAGGGCACATCTTACATTTGTGAGTGAAAAGAAACTAGGGCAGTTTATGATCATTTATAGTGCTAAGTGTACGAGTTTATGAAATATAAATTTTTAAAACCGGGATGCTAACCCTGTATATTGCCTTCGTTTTTTCAAGGCTTTCTATGCCGCATCCTTGGAGCTCTGCCGGTATCGTATTTCTGGCTGTATTGTATTTTCCTTTTACCAAGCAAAGGAAATCCAAAGGATGCATTTGGTTCCCCCCCCCCCCCCGCCCATCCAATCTTCCATACTGATATAGTATATGGGCATAATCATTGCTGAATTGACTTTTAATTTTGATTGTTTACTTGTTAAAAACCAGTAATTTGTTTGAATCGTTGTTGGTCTTGGTCTAAAAAAAAAAAAAAAAAAAATCCAGCGTAGCACCAGTGAGGTTGTTTCCTTCAGTCAAAAGTACTACCTACTTTTAGTCACTGAAATTGATAGAATAAGCAAAAAAAAAATAAATAAATAAATAAATAAATAAATAAATAAAATTTAAAATAATAATAAATAAATAAATAAATAATATGGAATGAGAAAAAACTTTCCTTTCCACACGCTTAATTTTAAAGTTTATTTTTTAAACTTCCTATTTTGAAAAGGCGTGGTTTTTAGAAGCGTATTAAGTATTGCGCTCTACGCTTGCTATCAACCATATCGTTGCCAACACATGCGAGTAAAGAAGCTAATTAAATATTGTGCTCTGTGAATGTCATCAGTAAATAGCACTTCATCATTTGTGATGTCATCGGCAGAAGCATAAGCAATGAAAGTGAACTGATTAAAGTAATTTTTTTTAATATTAAACTTAGTCAAGTTATTTAAAAAATAGTCAGATCCAATGTTATTAAACATGCTCTTTTTTTAAAAAAAAAGCCTTTTAAAATTACGGAAACGACCCCATTACAAGCTTGCCGGATGAAGAAAATTGAAATAAGAGCCAGACGAATTTTTGACCATCCTCATATATATAATAGGAATGATCGAGTAACGCGACTGACGTCATCAACAATGAAACTCGCGTCACGGCATGATAATTTGATAATATTGTTTTGGAATTTTGACATGCAGGGAAATCCTTTACTTCGACAAGGCTGTTTTGGATCCGGCAACTTAACTGTTTTACTGGTAGGACTCATTTTAGGAGAATGAACGTTATCTACTGGAGTTTAGGATTAATTCACTGGAGTTAAGGTTAAAATGTCAACTATTAAAAGTATCACCAAACAGAGCAATTTCTTTCTAAAATGTAAAAGCAGTTTTCACCCGCCATGCTTTGATGGGCGACTTTCTAGTTAAGAAATATAATTCAATTAGAGACAGTTATATTAAAGTTTAATAAAACAATGAGAAACAGCAAAAACGATGAAGTCCATTAATCGAAAAAAAAAGTATCATCCCTTTCTTGATTGAATTTTATTCTAAAAACTACTCCAAAATGATCAGGGGGTCCTCATGCTCCAAAAATCTGCCCGGAGAAAAGTAGCAACAGATAACAATTTCTTCTGTCAAGAAATAGTGCTCATTTCTGTGATTTTGTAAGATAAATTACCCCATAAGAGCAGATACGGATCAAGAATGTTGGGGTCCCCTGAGAGTCCAGGATAATGTAGTGGAATGCAAAGGTATAGAATGAAAAGTTGGTAATTTAAAACTGTTCGCAAAAATGCATTTTCTATCACAAAAAAAAATAATAATAATAATAATAATAAAGTGAAGTAATTTAGAGACAGTCGACATTTAATAATAACACTTGTAGTTTTTTTCTTACCTATAGTAAACAAAATAGACCTTCAGGTCAGGCTCCGTTCCCGGCTCTTAAAAGCTAGCGAACTCCTGTGAGATGGTGTGTCCTGTGTGTGTGTTAATTAGTGGCGTATTGGGTCGATAATGTGTGCCGGGAAAAAACACTTGACCGGCGCCTTCTCCTATTTTCGTAACCCCCCCCCCCCCGATCCGCCAAGCTCAACTAACAAATTAAACTTGACGAACTTCCTATTAGAGGAGTATATAATCCTCAGCCCTTTATGAGGACTGAAGCTTTTGCGCTCCCTCCAGTTCGTCGAAATGAGAGATTTCATTTCTTTTTTATCTTCCTTGGGTGATATTAGAAAAAGGGGTGTTCTGGGTATTTGTGGGGGAGGGGGTATGCTCAACCCGAAGTTTTTCGAAACTGAAGTCCAAAACGCGATTGCGGGAAAATCTTAGATAACGTTAGTGAACGTAGAAGGAATGAGATTTGGGACTCTTCATGGAAATTTTTCGAAATAAGTCTCAAATGCGCAATATAGTAAGCCATCGTAGGTGAAGTTAGGAGGGTTGGGGTTCGGAAAAACTCCTCGGAAGTTTTCCGATATTGCAGTCTTAAAAACGAAAACTCAGACTGTTTTTAAGAATTTTGTAGCAATGCTGAGGTCTGAGGTTCTCCATCGGAGTGTTTTTGAATACTAGGTTCTAAAAACGAAATTAATGATGTGGAGAGGTGAATTGTTCAGATCTTTTCCTCCGGATTTTTTTTTAAATTAAAGCCCTAACGTAACTGTAGATTATCTTTGTTGACTTCAAGGATGAAGATTGGGCATTCTCCTATGAAAATATTTAGAAGTTCGAGTCCTAAAAAAAATAAAAGAATGACTATTTTTTAATAATTTTGGGGAGGGATAGAGTCGGGGACACACTCACTGAAATTATTCAAAATTGAAATCCTAAATATGCTTACGTCTGTCATCTTTGATAACTTCAGGTGAAAACATGGGTTTTGGGGACTTTCCCTGGGAATTTTTTTCAAAATTGAGGTCTTAAATACGAAATTTTAGACGATCTTTAATAAGGGAAAACGGTGCGTTTGAGGGGTTGTCCCCGAAAATTTTTTGATATTGAAGTCTTAAATACGGAATTTCCAGACTTTTGGCTATCTTTGATAAAACCTGAAAATGAAAAAATGGAGATCGGGTTACTCCTCTCCGGCAATTTTTCGAAATCAAAAGTTCGAACATCTAAAAATTAAACTTTACACGAAGTTCTCTAAATTTGTGACAGGATTCTCGTGGGCGTGGGAGGAGGAAGCTTTCCCACAAAGTTTTTTTTTTTAATTGATGCCATGAAACGCTGTTTTAGATGTTATTAAATGTGGGACTGTTACTGTTGCTACCTTTTTCAGGGGTCAACGATAGTAAAAAGCCTCCCCCCCCCCCTATGAAATTGATGGCCCATTAATTGTTTCAAACGTATTTAAAATTAAGAGAAAGAGAATGTCTTCAGCTTCTGGTTTAAGAGTCTGGTCATTACTACATCTAAATATTGACAATATGAACCTAATCATGAGAATAATATTCACTCAAAAATAGGTGTGGGGTGTGAGGGCTTGTCCCCCGGAACTTTTATGATTTTGTAGTTTTCAAAATGCATTTTAAACGATTTTTGGTCATGTTAGGAGGAGAAGAGGAAAGGCGGGGCTCCCTCGTCCATTTTCTGGATTGAAACGTTAAAATTAAAAAAAGGGGGTTCTGAGGCTCTCCCGGGGAATTTTTTTCGAAACTTTGGCTCTTGAAACACAGTTTTAGACGATTTTGGTTGTATTATGGAAAGGAGATATTCGAGGGTCCACCCCGGAAAATTTTCTAATTTGGGGTTTTAAAAGTGCATTCTAGATTAGCTTTGGTAATGTTACGGGCTGAAGATGTTCGTTGATGCTCCACGACCATATTTCGAAATTGAAACTTTAAAAACGCAATTGTTGATTATATGTGATTTTTTTAGAAAGAGGGGGTTGAGCTCTCCCCCGAAATTGTATCTGTAAAAACGCAGTTAGACTATCTGCGGTGATGTTATGGGAGGAGAGTTTTGGGGGTCCACCCTCGGGATTTTTTAAACGTAACACGTATTTTTCGTAAAAACGTAACTGTAGTCTATCTTTGGTAACATTAGAAGAACCGGCAATGTTTTGACATTGAAATCTTAAAAACACGATTGTAGGTTGTCTTTGGTAACGTTAAGAGGACGGGCATTTTTGTCCGAATTGGAAGCTCTAAAAACGCAATTTTAGTTGACTTTCAATGATGTTAGGGAGAGGAGTTCTTTGAAGCTCTACCCTGAAACGTTTTGAAATTCAAATCCTTAAAACAAAATTTAAGACAATCGTTAATTATGTTGGAGCGAGGGAGAGGATTGTTCCCCAAGAAAATTTTCGAGATTAGCTCCTAGACCGCAGCTTTTAGACGATCATTGGAAGTGTTAGCAGGCGACGACGTTTGAAGGCTCTCCTTCGGAAATTTTCCAAAATTGAAATTCCAGAAAAGAATTGTAGATTATCTCTGACGATGATATTAGGCAGTTCGGAGGCTCCTCTCAGAAAGCTTCAGAAGTCTCAAAAAAAAAAATCAGAAATCCAAAGGACGACCACCATTGGTGTATTAGAGGGAAGGGAGGGTCGGGAACCTCTGGAACTTTTAGAAATTCAAGTCCTAAAACCGAAATTTTAGGCGATCTTCAATGATGGAGTGGGGGCATTTCTCGAATGTTTGAGTGGGGGCGCTCTTCTGGAAGCTTTTTAAAATTTAAATCCTAAGTACGTTCGTAATTTTAGGCCATCTTTGATGACGGTAGTGTTGAAAACGCTCCCCCAGTTTTCCTTTTTTACACCCAAACCATTTGAGCGCTTTGGGTTTTCAATGAGGAAATTTTGAATTACCAGCCTGATAATTTTTATTTGTTTGAAATGCAAGCGTTTGCGACCCTAATGAGAAACCTTAAAGATGCGGTAGTGGATTTGTGCTCGACTTACGCGAAACGGCTATAACGCGAGTTTTTCAGGATTAACTAATTTTACAGTAAACGCGAATTGCTCACACGCAACGCGAAAGTTTTTGGCAGAAAAAGGAAGATAAATGCATTTTATTATTACTACGTACTGTAGGTACCGTACTGCTTTATTTTATGTCTCTTTCTCCCACGGATCATTGAATTTGTGCATCGTAACGGTATTGAATAAAGTCGTTTTTTTTTCTTAGTAAAGGGTGTCCCAAAGTTAACGCAAGATTTGAATTTGCCACCATTTTTTCCATAAATTGTTGGCAGCTATGAAAAAAGAACAATTTGACAGTTGATAGTTCAGGGTTAGTAAAAATGGGGTGTTATTGTACCATACAGCTAGAGAGAGTGAGACATTTCAATTACTGCATAAGGCATTTCCTGGTCGCGTACTCTATCATTTCGGTGATCAGAATTGGCACCCTAGATCATGTGATTTAACATTTTTTTAATTCCTTCTTATGGGGTTATTTGAATTCAAAGGTCTATGTCAACAAGCCCACAACCACCCGTGCATTACCGGGTTGCGATACCGAGCGCCAATAACAGTAAACTGCTTGACCAGCCTCAACTTTCATTATTTTTGAAACAATTGTTCAATAATGAAAGCGCGTTATTGTATCGTATAATGCTCCATTTTTGATTACCCTAAACTCTCAGCTGTCAAATTGTTCTTTTTTCAGGGTTGTTAACCATTTATTGCAAAAATGGCGGCAAATTCAAATCTTGCGTTAATTTTGGGACACCCTTTACAATTAAAATTTAGTTCTTTATGCGAAACAGCAATGCGTAGTTGAGGAATGGTTTGAAAACAGTTAGAAATGGTGTTTACAAGTATCTAAAATAATTGGTATGTTTATTTAATTTCGTACACATACTCTTTTCCGCAACGCGGAATTTCGACTTACACGAGGGTTCTTGGGACGCATCCCTCGCATAAGTCGAAACTCGACTGTACTTTCAATTTTTGAAAGCTGTAACTTGATAGAACAAAAGCTTCTTGGTTGAGTCAACAAACCTTTCTTGAGGGGGGGGGGGAGGATCTCTACCCCGGGGGTGACACCCCAAGTAAATTTCGGAGTTTATAAAAAAACATTAACATTTTAACGCCGAAAAATTCCTCGAATAAATTTTAGATTAGATTTCCTCTATAAAATTTCAAGAAAAATAAGGTCTGTATTGCGGAGCGAGAGAGAACGGGTACATATACGTCTTTGGCAAATTTTACACAAAATGCAGCCGTATACTTCTTTGTGCGAATAGCTTTTTCTACACCTATATATCTTCTTCGCTCAATTTTTAATTTTAATTTTATTGGCTGCTTCAGAATTAACCTTAATGTGAAGATTTTAAGATAAATTGCAATTATTGAGTGTTGTAGCCAGGAAATTATATTCTTATTTTGTTTAATACTTTTTAGTGCGAACTAAACTTAGAGATATAGTCTTAAATTTAAAAAAACAGATATATATTATCGGATCTTTTGGATTCACGCGTTCTCGCCAACACTTATTTGAATTTACCGAACAGCCTCAGAAGTTTCCTCCATAGCTATGAATCCCGACTTGATCAAGGGATACACAGCTTTTACTATTTTATATACTTAGATAGAAGTAAAAAATATATTATTATTATTATTTGAAAGTGATTACATTCAAAATGATAGGCAACAAAACCACTAGCTTACAGTTGCTATTAGCTAAGGAGAGTTAAAAAACAAGCGAACTAGGTGTCGGCACAGGTAGCTATTGCAGAAAGTTCGATAAAAAAAATCAAGTCAGGCTGGTTGCCAATGACAATTATTATCTCATTACAAGGCCTTTATACGCGTAATCGAACGAATTGGTAGTCAGTTTTTTTTTTAAATAAAAATTGCAAGGAGAGTCAGTGAATATTAATATAAAAAAAGAAGCCCGGAGTCGGCCTGTTTTCTAACAACTCTGACTCCTTAACCCCAAAACCAGCCCGACTCCGACTCCACACCCCTGTTACATAAAATAATGGTTAATTCGGATAATGCAAATGTTTTGCTTGGGTTCATCTAGTAAGTAGTAAAATTTATTCGAGTAACGTGTATTGAAACGTTATTTCACAGTTACACAAAAATTCAGCAAAATATTGTGTATTAAATCATAAGGAGTAAGGGCTATGAGTAATCGCTAGGAGTAATTAATGTTAACCATTTACGTTTTCTGAGAAATTGTAGTTTTAATCTTAGGTTTATGCAGTGTTTATAACAATGTACAAAGTTGTAGATAAAGCAAATTTATCTCGAAAGTCCTTAGACATAGTGCGTAAACTGAAGACAAAGCTTGGATGTGGATGTTAAGCAGTAAGTTAGTGCTTAAGTCAGAGCAAAGGGAGAACTAAATGAAAAAAAAAATCCAGAGACTGCGCTTGCGTCCTTGTTTGGACTCATCAGACATAAACCGAACTAAGTTGAGATTGACAACAAATTGGTGCAGAATTTCAATAGTCTTTAACTGGAAAAAAAATCTTGTAAATCATAAAAAAAATATTGAAGTTGACTAAAAATCATGAACAAACCATAGTTATTGTTTCACTAATATACTGTTAGTGTGTAATGTATGCGAATATTATTTAATTGCAGGACTTGTTGTAGATTCAAGATATAATTGCATTTGCATTTTTAATTGATCTATGGTTTTACGTGTAGTTTTATGTGTAATAAATGCACTGACTTGAAAAGTTATGTCCAAAGAAACATTGAATCAATAATTGTATGAAAAGTTTGGATGTTTCTACTCAGTATTTAAAATATTTGAAAAAAAAAAAATGAATAGCTTATGCGTCTGCTTAAAAGTTATGATGGTCATGATCTGTCAAAAGTTATGATGGAAAACTATTTAATGCTTCTATTTTGCCTATTTACCAATTCGATTAATTGCTCAATCGCGACAAAAAAGCGATTCTCTTCGATGAGGGAAAGATTTTCCTCTGTGGGGGTGTCACTTGATCACGTGATGTCCGGCGGGGGACGTTGACGCGCGCTCAGAGGAGAAAAGAGGGGAAAAGTCAGTTTTAAGATCTATGACTTTGTAATGCCGATCCAATACCATGCTGGTGATGTTGCTTATTTACGAATCAGGATCGTGGGGGTGTTGCCAAAAAATTATTCGGACATTGATTTGCCCACGAGTTG
>NW_026557778.1:0-63942 GCF_026930045.1 Uloborus diversus
AGCAAAGATAGTAAAAGTAGAAGATTGGACACTGCGTGAGTGTATTGCCGAGAAAACAACGACTTCTAATAATGATGGTATGACACAAAAGCTAACATACAGGGAAAGTGAGCACGCGTTTGGCGCCAATGTTGAATTGGAGTTTCTCGGAATTGGCTCAGAAGTTGCTTGGGTTGCTATAGCTTTTGACTCGGAATTCCAAGAAAAAAGAGGGGCGCAAGTTTGTTGAGGGGAACACATGACCACAGACACGACGGGATACTAATTACCACCCCGATGTCCGATCAATGATAGCAAGATAGTTTGTGATCGTTCTCTATTCCTGGCTTTTTTTCTGAAGAATGGATGCCAGATGTGTGCAGCGGGCATTTGCTTTGTTGAAATCCAACTGTGCAGTTAAATTGCGTTTGGAAGAAAAGTACACTTGCGGAATTGATGGACTTTTTACTCACAAGCATATTTCACTTCTATCTTTTCTTCTAATATTATACATAAATAGTCCAAAAAATAAACATATTTAATTTTTCAACATTTTTATCGGATGGTTGTGAAAGCACATTCACCTCCCCCCTTAGCCCTTACTTAACCGTTGTGCAATGCATGCTGTAACTTTTTAGTTGATGAATTTGACTCCCATCTGCTCACTTTAATGCCTGTAAAAGAAGCGTTCCCGAAACTAAAACATAAAGCTGACGCGGAAACTATGACTTTTTCCAGTATTTTATTATTTATAGTCATGACGAAGCGAGTGCTTGTTTCTGATGAGATGAATTGAAAGAAATAATATAATAACAAAAAAAAAAAAAAAAAAAAAAAAAAACGACTCACGGAATGCAAATGTCACAAGAATATCTGAATTAGGGAAATTAAATTGCAACCATCTGATTAACTTTTTGCATTAGTGTTTGTGAAAATTCAAATTAAAGCGAAACATAACGAGCTGAGAAATTACTATAAATTAAAGAAAAAGATTAATACAACAATGACTAGTGATACACAGGAAATAATTGCAGAGTTTTAACTTTAATAATTTGTTGCCTGGGACATACATTTAAAAATCTAATTTTAAAAAAAAAATTGATTCTGAATTCCAACAAATCATACAAAATTTATAAATAGGTAAACATTTACATGAAAAAAAAAGTTTTTTCTCAAAAAATCTGACGTGATACATAATAATCTTTCAATCAATAAACATAATTGAAAAGTAATTTCAATTACAAAATGGTTTTCAAAAGTAAAAGAAGCTGCAAACAGTCAGTAAAACTTATGCAACTACTGGTGAACAGCAAAAGTTGACTTTTATTCAGCTTTGTCTTGTGTGTGTGTGTTGAAATTTTTTTAAAATGAATTTTTTATTTTTTTATGGTAAATTATAATTTTTAATTCAATTTTTGAATTTTTGTGTACATGCAGTAGAAAAACACGTGAAGAATATATATATATATATATATATATATATAATATATATATATATATATATATATATATATATATATATACGAGTATATATTTAAAGTCACAATTCCTTCCGAACAGCAAATAGCCGCTGAACATTTTAGTCATTGGAGTCCGTTTCATTAATTTCTTGTTGTATATTGGCACTTTTAATTAAATTGCAATTGAAATGAATCTAGCAGCAGATCCTATGCCCAATATTGTAGAATGAAGAACTTTGCTTTTATATAAATTGAGCGGTAGTATTCCTTAACGCCATATCCAAATGTATACCATAAAAATTCCTGGTATATAATTCTCTATAACAAAAGGATTTTACTCGTATGCTTTTGAAAAAAATCTTGTGATTCTCACAAAAGTGATTTATGTTAAAACTTTATTTAAAGTACATTCATATGAATACGAACTGAAATAAGATTAATTTTGATTATTGGCTCAATATGTAGTTCCAGAAAAATTCTTTAACCATTATTTTCTTGTAGCCCAATAGTTACTTCAATTAAAATGACATAACGAATCTCTCTCACCTAAGGAATCTTTGTCTAAGGAATGCCTAAGGAATCATTTATGTTGTAAGTAAGAAATACGCAATGAAAAAATAATCTAAATTTAGAACAGCAATCTTAGGAGATTCTCCTCAAATATTTTGATTATTAGCTCAATATGTAGTTGAAGAGAAATTATTCCACCATTATTTGCTTGTAGCCCTATAGTTACGTTGAGAGAAACTTCATAAAAGAAACCAGGTCCGGATATATAAGTTTTGGGTCCCCCTACAACAAAGTCTATAGGGCCCTTTCCCAGAGGTTTCTCTTCTCTTTTTTTTTTTTTCAATTTTTCGTTTCAATTTCTTAGGTAGTTGGGTTGAAAGTCTAAAAATTTCCAAATATAAGAAATCATAATAATAATAAAAAATGCATTGAACTTTTTCAGAAATCACATTTCATTCAAAATTAACGGATGAATGATGAGTAGAATAATTTGGGTAATTTTTGAAACGTTGAACAAAGAAAGCTACGTGCTAATTTTTTAAACAGATAGAAACATTTCGCATGTGTTTTTGTTAAACAGAGAGAATAATATGGATTGCATTATATTTTTGAATGTTTAATATTTTTGATGTTTTGTAAGAAAAATAAACCGCATTTGATTTGTAAGAAGTTAATTTTTCTAATTATAGTAAATGTAATAAGGTATGAATTAGAAATTTTATTAAGTACTAAAATTTTTAGAGCATGTTCATACATGAAACATTTGCTTGACTCAAGTTGATGACTACTGAAATTTCCAGAGGCGATTACTGTAGTCATTTAGCGAGAAACATTTTGAAGTAATGTACAAAATAAAAGAGTGTTAAGACTCCCCCCTTACCCCACCACCATTTTGAATTTTATAATAAAAGTGGACATTGTTATTAATGCAGTACTTCTGCTTAATATTAGTATTTAAATTATTGATCGCTAAATAAATGTGTATAAAATGAACACAAAGATTACAAAACATCATTTAAGTTTTTAAATAGTTTTGATGGGTAATGCTAATGCAACTACTTAATAATGAAAAATTCGAAACCGAACAGAAAAATATTTTCAAAACAGCAAATTCGGCCTTCCAATTAAAACATTACATTTATTTGCATTATTAAAGGCTGTGAATTTAACAGATTTACATTTCGTAACGTTTAAATTAATTAGAGCATGAATAAAATATCCCACCACTTTAAATTTTTTCTAATGGAGTTAAGCCTATCGAACTGAGTCAATCATAAAAATTAGCCAATAATAAGGATTTTCTTTGTCGTTATTTAATGTTTTAAATTCAATATTTTAAGACCGCTAAAATCTTCATTCCCGTGACATTTTCCTTAAATCTTAGAACGCATTCAGTAAAATTTAACCATTTGATTCACTCTGTTTTGGAACATTCAAATGAAAGTATTAAATTACCCGATTTATTTTACTCTTTACTTATTACAAACTAGGTAGGGTGTCCGAGAAAAACGGAAAACATCGGATAGCGGTCAACAGAAAGAGCTTTGGAACCTCTCTGTTTAGTTACAACTTGAGTTACCCGTTTGTGGCAGAGAAAGCAACGTGCAGGGGCACGCAAGATGATTTTCGTCTGCTTCTCTTATGTTCTTTATTTTGCTCTTCTATCTTTTAAGGTTAGAATTACTGCGTGAAGGAAAAAGTGTGCATTAAAAATTTTTTTATTTATCGAACAGATTCTTTTCTGCTCAATAATGATTAAAAATGAGTAAGTTATGATATAGTGCTTTCAGTTGGTTGTGATTAGCATTCAATCAGCAATAGGTTTAAAAGAGTCTTGAGTATTTGAAATTTTAAACTCTTTTGCTTATAATATTCAATTTTATCTCTCTCACACTGTCTTTTTCTTTTTTATCCGCTACTTCTCGACCTAAAAAATTAATTTGAAAAAAAAAATAAATAAATAAATGAATGAAATAAAAAAATAATTTAACAAGACAAAGATATTAGTGTACAAACACGATATCGAATGCATAAGTATATGAAATGAACGGTTTTATCTCAAGATCTTTCCAGTGGCGGATGGGGCCGGCGGGCAGCCGGGCAAATGCCCGGTGGGCCGCCTCTGTTTGGGCCGCTTGAATTTTACAATTGAATAGTAAAAAAAAAAAAAACATGATTTTTTTTTCTGTTCTTTCTTTAAAAAACAAACAAAAAAAAACTATTTAAATATTTATTTAAGTTAAATAATAATTCGGTCAAGTACTAAAAATTTTGGGTCCCTGCAATAAAATCTGTTAGTCATCAAATCTCCCTAGATGCCAGCAGTGAAAATTCGTAACCTTAAGTCTTAATGCAGGTTATTTTTTCTTTTCAATTTCTTGGTTCGTTGGGCCCCTTACGGACGCGGGCTGTGGCCCGCCACCCCCACACACTGAGGGGGGAAGGTATGCGGGTACGCTGATCCGGGCCTAATATCCGGTACATTTCTAAACGACTTACAAGAAAATCGTTGCAAGAAAAGTAATAATTGCAAAATTTAAAACACTTTACACACTCATGCTGTGGTAAGCTATTTCAAGGTGTGTCGATAAATTCATCGGCCGGTACGATAACTTTGTTACATAACTGTCTAAGTTATGTTAACCTAAGACCCTAACAGCTACCCCTAGTTTGTAGGAGACAATGGACACGTAAAGGCAGGGAAGGCTGCCAATTTTAATTTAGTGATAAACAAAAAAAAAAAAAAAAGAAAGAAAGAAAACGTTCCCATTATTTAAAAAAATTAAATAGCAATAATTCGCAACTCCAGAGCTCGAATACGCTACCTTGCGGTGATAAACAATACTAAAGAAAAGGGTAAAACATTCCATTCCACGTGTTTTCTTTGGGGTAAATGACAGGCTTCGATCAGTTGTGGTGTAATGTAATTTTAGAATAGAAGAGAAAGCTTCCCATAAACACGATGAAAAAATACTGCCATTCATTAAGCGTCAAAGCAAGTTATAAGTTACTGCATTTGTTTGTTTTACCTTTTTCATCTGCCATTAGACAGTGGCTGTAGCGCACTCTAAAGTTTATTGGAGTTGCGAATAAAATTCGCAAGTGGAATTCCAGTGACAAAAAATATTTTTTTTTTTTAGCAAAATGCAACCTTTGAATGTGGAACAATTAAACCTTTGAACATTATTTAGGAACTAGAAAGTCGCTCGTCGATGTATGACGGGCGAAAATTGCTTTTACTCTTCTACATTTGAATGAAGCTCTTGCCTGTTTGAGGATATTTTGATGGTTGAAATTGTAACCATTGTTGTTTTCATTAAAAATATTTTCGCTAAGAAAACCTTTTTGTGTTACACTTATTTCGCGATGTTCAGAGGAAATACGAGTTCATAACTTTAACTATGCCTGTTGGTTTAGTTTTTATTGTTCTCTAAAGTCTCATTTTAGTGTTTGTATTTGGTTCAACTATTAATATAAACTAGAAAACCGCCTGTCAAGGCATGACGGGTGAAAATTGCTTCTACATTTGAACGAAGCCATTGCCAGTTTGGTGATGTTTTGATAGTTGAAATTCTAACCCTAACCCAGTGGATGAACCCTAAACTGCAGTAGGTAGCGTTCATTGTTGACCATTTTTTCGTTTCGTCATTCCCCTGAAATGACAGTCTTACCGGTAAAACAGTTATAAGTTACCGGATCGAGTTCAGCCTTGTCGCAATAAAGGCTTTCCCTGCATGTTAAACATTACCAAAACATATCAAATTATCACGCCGTGGCGCGAGTTTTGTTGTTGAAACACGCGCGTAACTCGATCATCGGCTATTATATATATATATATATATATATATATATATATATATATATATATATATATATATATATATATATATATATATATATATATATATATATATATATGAGGAAATCCACGGGTCTTTATTATAATTTACCTAACTAAAGGCAGTAGAAATGTTTAGATACATTCTGTCTAATTTCGAACATTTTTTTCAACGAAAAAAAGTATTCAATACATAGTACAAACCCATGACAAGTTTCAACTTAATACAAGAAATAAATAGAAAAATAATCATTACTTTCATAGGGGTTGCCGAAGCATGTTTCAAGTAGAAAAAAAGTTAAAATGCAGTAAGGGTGATTTAAAATATTGTAAGGAACACTACGTGTTTGAATGTATTATGCAAAGCGAAAGTAAACAGATACTTTAGATTCTGGAGGCATGATATTTAAAAAAAATAAAGTTGGGAAAAGACCTACGGTGTGTCACTGAAAAGTATCATATCAGTCCAAAATGTAAAAAGATTATTCTAATGAATTCCAAACGTTTTAATTTCAAACAAGTACAAATATCAGGTTGGAAATAGAAAATGTCACTATAGAAAAACCAAAGAACTAAGATGGTCTTTGAAAAGAAATACTAGGGGAGGTCTTGACACAACCTTTGTATAAATGAAGTTTGATAAAAGAAAGGGACTGGGGAGGGAGGGAGGTAGGGAGGTTCTCGAGCCTTATCCTTTCATTTTGCACCACCAAGATAGCTCAAACGCGCTTTAGAACTTTTAGTTTAAGAGTCCTGGGGAAGTGTTTCCAAATCGAAACCCGTCTCCAACCCCCTACCGTTATCAAAGATGATCTACATTTGGTAATCAGGACTTCAAATTCGAAAAGCTTCCAGGAGAGTGATCACTTAAATCCTGCAGAAACGCCTCCACTCCATCTTCAAAGATCTAAAATTTCGCTTTTAGGACTTCAATTTAGAAAATTTTCAGAGGTCATCGAACCTCTCCTCCCCCTTGTATCAACAAAGATGGGCTGAAAATTTTTTAGGGCTTCAATTCCAAAAAGATTTCTGGGAAGAGCCCCCCGAACCCTTGATAACATTAGCGAATATCATCTAAAACTGCGTTTTGGAATTCAAATTTCAAAGAAATACCGAAGGAGAATCCCCGAACAGCTTCATCATTACTAAAGACCTTCATAACATTACCAAAGATTGTCAAAAACTGCATTGAATTTTTTTTTTTTTTTGTCCAATACATGCCAGCATCTCTAAAGGTAGTCTTAAATTTCGTTTCATGCGCTTCAATTACAAATTATCTTCCGAAAACTCCTCCCCCTCACGTCATGGAAAAGTCGATTAAAATAACGTTTTTTTAGCTTAAATTTCGAAGACTTGTCGGTCCCCTTTACTTTATAAAGAAGACCTACAATCCCATTTTTAGATTTAAATTTCGAAAAATTTCCTGGGGAGCACCCCCGAACCTCTTCACTCCATAAACTAACCTAAAATCATCTGGAATGCATTTTTAAGACAAGAAATAAAAAACAATTATCGGAGCGGTGGGAGAGGCGCTGGATCTGCTCTCATTTCAATATTGTCAGCGATAGTCTAAATCTGCGTTTTTGGAGTTCCAAATTTTCAAGAATTTCCAATGACAGCCATCCTATCCTTAACGTATTTGGTGATATAACAACTGCGTTTATAAGTTTCAGTTTCGAAAAGTAGCTGGGAAAGCACCATCGAAACTCCCTCCCCCCTAACTTATGCAAAGATCGTCAAGAAGGCGACTGTATAAATCAGAAAAAATTTCCGGACGTCGGTCCCCTAATCTCTTCCTTCCTTAATACCACCAAAAAACCATGTAAAGCTGCGTTTTTAAAGTTACAATTTCGCAAAGATTCACCGGGAGAACTCTCGAACCCGAACCTCTTCTCCCCCTAACATTACGAAAGATAGCCTCAAGTGAATTTTTAAGACTACAAACCCGAAAGCATTTCTACCCCCCCCCCCCGGAGTGAACGTTACGGTTAGGTTCAGATTGTCAATACTTAGATCTTCTAATTACTTGCTCTTAAACTAAATCTGTGAACCCATTCTCTACCTCTGTTTTTGAGATACGTCTGAAATAACTAAATGACCGCTCATTTCATACATATGCAGTATGTATGAAATGAGCGGTCAAGTGTAAAAACGTTGAAGGTACTTTTTTGAGCTAGCGACGTGCCTTACGTCCATTAGACATCGGCTAATATTAACACAGGGCTAATGTGTCCATGAGGGCTTCACATGTCGTCCACCTGAAGCCCTTTGAGTATTTACTCTGCGGAAGATTCCTCACCTTATCCGTTTTCCTCTACATGTATGTGATTTCTTTATGTTTCTATACATGTATGATAACTTATTCATGTATGTTCCTAGAACTTAAATTTCGACAATTTTCTGGGGGATCACTTCCTAATTCTCCTCCGCAAGAATAGCCGGAATTTTCGCTTTACACGTTCAAAATTATACTCTGTTTTTACGCAATATCGCGTGAAAAGTTCCTCCTCTTCAACCGTTATTGCTCATACAGCCTACATATTCTGACTTAGGGCGGAGGGAGGGGGAACTCATCGGGGCTAACAAACTTGAAGGACTTCAATTTCAAAAAACATCGCCCTCCCCCAAAGAGAGTCAATTTTCGTCTAAATTGGTGCTTTGGGAACTTTATTTGAGATATTTTGCCTTAAAAAAAATTTCTGTACACCTTTCCTTCTCTTAATATTTCCAAAGATAGCATACACATGCGTTTTTAGGCTCTGATTTCAATAAAATTTTGGGAGAAATCTCCGAATTCTCCCTCCCGCATACATCTCCCAAGATCATCTAAAAAAAGTCTAATAATACGTTTTTGTAGCTATAATTTCGAAAATTTTCCGGGGGTGCGTATCCGGAATCCTCCCCCCCCCCCATTATCTGCACGAATATTACACTTTTTACTGTGCAAGTGTTCGTAACATAAATTCCTTTTCCCCGGATTCGTAAACGCAATTCTCCTAATATGAGTCCTCCTAAAACTTCTAAAACCACCTAAAACTTGAAGCTGTATGCGCTCTCCCTTTTACATTTGAAAAAAAAAAAAAAAAGGAGGGGGAGCATCTCCTTTTCAAGGAGCAACCCTTAAGGGGCCGGCTGGCTAGTAAATGCCAGGGCCGGTTCATGCTGTCCCATCCGCCACTGGATCTTTCTATTTTGATTCTTTGAAATCAGATTTTATGGTAATATATAATTTTTAATTTAATGTTTGTGATAAGCTGATTTGTAGGTTTCGTACATGCAGTAGAAAAACAGTGAAGAATGGGGGAAAAATACGAAATTAATAAAGTCACAATTCCTTCCGAACAGCAAATAGCCGCTGAACATTTTAGTCCTTAGATTCCGTTTCATTGATTTCTTGTTTTATATGGGCACTTTCAATTAACTCTTCATAAATTGCGCTTAAAATGAATCAGCAGCAGACTCGATGCTTAGTACTGTAGAATGGAGAACTTAGCTTTTATAATTTCACGTTTCATTCAAAACTAACGGATGAATTATGATTAGAATAAAATGGGTAATTTTTGAAGCTTTGAACAAAGAAAGGTACGTGATAATATTTTAAACAGAAACATTTGGCATATGTTTCTGTTAAAAAGAAAGAATAATATGAATGGCACATATATTTTTGATGTTTTCAAAGAAAACGAGCTAACTGCATTTTAATTTGTAAATATTCAAATTTTCCATTTTTCCAAAAAAAAAAAAAACTTTTTGACAGCAAAACACCTCTAAATTTCCGAAATTTATCAAAATTTCCCAACCCTCTTTCCGTTTTTTTTTTATTTTTAAGCGTTTTTCTTTTAGTTTATTTATTTATTTATTTATTAATGTTTTTTATTTATTTATTTATTTTTAATAGTTATTATTATTATTATTTTACTAGAAAAGTTCTGTTCCAATGACAGACCACATACACACACAAACTGATTAAATAAATGAAATAAAATGTAAACAGAATAAAATAAAAGTAAATATTTCAAATTAAAAAAAATCAGGAATTTTTTAAATTTATCTATTTGAAGAAATAAATTTAAGAATCTCCCCCTCCCCCCCGAAATTTTTTTTTCATGGCGGAATTCGCGCCATAATTCCCCCCCCCCCCAGACCCCCGGTGGGCACCCCTGTTGTTCAGAATAAAAAAAGTAATAAGTTTATGATAATGTCAATCTGTGATAAAATCTCATTGTAAGTCAAACTTGAAATGCGTTAAATTAGTTGCAGCTTTTCCAACTTTAAGCAGCATATTGTAATAAAAATAACGCACTAATAGCAAATTATAGCAACCGAATTCGCTGTTTTATTTCAATAATTAATATTCTTAAGCATCTAAGACTTTTAGTTTATAGCTTTTTCACATTCGCGAACAGATGAGACAGTAGATATTTTCGGAATCTTATTTTACAAACAGCTACTCTCTTGTGCTTGACGACACCCCGCTGGCGACCCTCCTTCCGAAAAACGGCTTGAGGCTTAATTACTTTCACCACCTCCAAAGACGCGGACGACACAGCGTAGCGAAAAGAGCAGCGCTTCCGTATTGGCGACGTATTGCCTCTACGACACCTAAACGCGACTTTCGCCAAAATTTTCACGCCAATCTTCTCCTAAATGTTGGCTTTTTTGTCATAATGTTCGCAACCAGTCTTCTCCGAGAAAAATAGCATAGGATTATGCTACAGTGTCCCGTCTGGATCCTCTTAAGTCTGTGGTTATAAGTTTGACGTGTCTATTATCTGTGTATCTGTCTGTCTGTCTGTCGTAGTCTAGCGCAAACGGATGGACCGATTTTGAAAAAAAAAAAATTGTTCCAAAGGAGAGTTCATCGAGAGTGTGTTCTTAGCTAGATTGCGTCTTCGGATGACATAACGAAGATATTAATTAAAAACCTCCAAAAGGTTTTTCGCGATTTTTGCAGTGAAAATATAGTTAAAAATTTTTAAATTTAATACCAAACTAAAGAGAATTTCTTCCGCGTCTGATGCAATGTGTTTGGAACTTCATGTTTCATAGAATTCGAACTATAACGTTTTTCTAAAGCAGATTTTAATAACGCCCAAACCTTTATTCACGCGATTGATCACCGAATTCACTATTGGCCGACAAAAGCAATGATTTAAAATTATCTGTTGCCAGTTTATATTTAACAGCAAATAAAGTACTTGACATTGATTTTTAATAGCATAAGGCTTTTGAAAGCATTTCCAATTTTCCCTCTTGATTCGTACGGTTGCGACTCAGTCGGGAGTTTTTTAAATTTTTAATTTTATCGTTGCTTGTTCGCCTATAATAAGACGGTGTGACTGAAAGTAACTGGACTAACTATGTAACTATGACTAACAGGATTTTTGCACTGTGTATATATTTTATTTATCTGTGCTGAAGATTCTTGCTTTTTTTTTAAATATATTTGTTTATTATTATTTTCTTTTCTTTTTTTTTTTTTTTTTTTTTTTTTGAGCAATCACGTTTGCTTATTGTTCCCACTTGACTCTTTTGATGTGCTATCATTTTATTTTCCCGCCAGCACCACCGGCTTTCACGATGCTGCTCCTATACCGAAAACCGTCTCCAGGTTGCGTCAATATACTACACACACAAGCATACCTACACACACATATACACAGACATATATACACACACAAACACACACACGCATACATACAGACACCTAAGCATGCCATACACCTACACACAACTGCCCACACACTCTTCACACTCATGCCTACACACAACTACCCACACACTCATGCCTGCACACAGACACAAACACACATGCCTACACATACCCCCAGCACACAAACACACATACCCCCCACACACACCTAAACACACATGCCTACACACACACACACACACACACGTGATTGCGAAAAACATAATTTGAATTCAAGAGGTCAAAATTCAAATTAATGTTTTTTTTTTTTCTTCTTGCTAATTTAAAAAAAAAAAAAAAAACGGGACATTTGTGTGTCCCGGCGCAATGTGTGGGGATAGCAGGATAAGCTGTCTGAAAACGGGACTCATGTCGCTTAAATATGCAGTAAATTACGAACAGGACAAAGGAATGGATTATACAGAGAAACACTTCGCTAAGTGAGTGCACATTTGTGCAGTTGAACTTTATTGGAAAAACTTCATTATAGGTATCTCTTTAAGATGGGGTTAATTTCATCAAAGTACTACTTTTAGTCACTGAAGTTGATAGAATGAGCTAAGAAAAACAAAGCATGGAGCGAGAAAAATCTTTTTTGAAACGTTTAATAATTATTTTTTTAAAATATCCGATTTTTCTAACAAGGCGTGATTTTTATGACGTCACAAATGATGAACTTTGGCGCTTACTCTACAGGCGAACTGAATGCTGACGCTTGCTGTCTACCGCGTTTCCAGCTTATCAGGGCCGCAGAGAGCCAAGGCGGGCCCCTCTTGTCCCCCCCCCCAAAAAAAAAAAGAAGAAGCAAAATAACGGGAGAAAAGAAGGGAAAAGAGGGGGAAGAAAAGAAAAAGAAATTAAGAAGACACAACAAGTAGAGAGAAAAATCTAAAAAAAAATCAAAACCGCTTACTAGAAAACAATTAACTCTTATTTTATGTGCCACAACAGTAAATACCAGAAAAGAAGATTTTACTTCATATTTACGTTTTCGCTTATTCGTAGTTTTTCCCTCCCTTTTTCTTTCTTCCCTTCCTTTTTTTTCCTTTCTTCATTTTTCTTTCTTTCTTTCTTTTTTTTTTTTTTTTTTTGCGTCAGCGTCGCCGGGCCTCCCTAAGGCCCGGGTCCCTAGTTTCCCACTAGGCTGACAAGGCCTCTTGTCGGGCCTGCAGCTTATGATAATTCGGAAACGAATTAAATATTGCACTCTCTCTACTCTTGCTATCAACCCTATTGTTGCCAGTACATGTGAGTAAAGATGCGAATTTAATATTTCGTTCTGCGCTAATGGCATCAGTGAATGGCATTTTAGTATGTGTGATGTCATGTGCAGAAGCGAAAAAAATGAAATTGAATTTGTACACCGATTGGAACAATTGTTATAAAATATCAAACATTGTCAAATTATTTTTAAAAAATGGTCAGATCCTATGTTTTTAAGCATGCTCTTTCAGAAAGAAAAATTATCTACTTTCAAAGTTTCGGCGTGTTGTAGTTTGAGCAGTGATTTCAAAACTATGAGTTTTATGACATCTGGTCGATCATTTACGATAATATGAGTCAGTGGCATCGCCAGAGGCAAATTTCCCAATAGGCAATTTTTTAAGAGCGGCAAATTTTGCTTTAATCTCATTTTTTTTAATTATATTATTTTTCTTTACTAATAATAAAGCTCAATGTCTGGATGTCTAGATGTCCGGATGTCTGTGACGCGCATAGCGCCCAGACCGTTCGGCCGATTTTCATGAAATTTGGCACAAAGTTAGTTTGTAGCATGGGATTGTGCACCTCGAAGCGATTTTTCGAAAATTCCATGTGGTTCTTTTTCTGTTCCAATTTTAAGAACAAAACTATGATAAATTACGAAATTATCCTAACGTGGAACCGTAACATGGGCACAAGGCAATTGGCGAGATACGAAATTATCATAACGTGGAACTGTAACGTGGGTACAAGCCAATTGGCGAGAAAATTCACCATACATTATTTGTAAATATACAGGCGAACCAAAAGACCTTTTAATTTTCTATTACGGGCAAAGCCGTGCGGGTGCCACTAGTTGAAAGTAAAAAATCAGTTCTTTTTTTAATTTTTCCGCAAAACAGCGACATAACTGATCCTAAATTGTCATCGGAATTGACTGTGTGATTGTGGAAACCACAGAAAATGCGGTGTGACAGACTTCCGGTAATGGGTAATCAGCTTCGTTTTAGCTTGCGGCAGGGACGGAGAACACCCCCTATGGAAAACACACACTTTGATCCGTGCCTTCCAAAGCGCATCAAGAAGAGGGCCTCAGGTAAAAACATCTGGTTTTTCTTAAAAAACACTTGTGCACGTGCAGCACTGGAAGGGCTGAGTGACCATTTTATCTCCTCCTGCGTTTATTAAAAAGAGCATTTTTTTTTCTCTTGAGGAGTGTTCATCACGAAACATTGAATTGGAAAGTAGTTCGGGATTATTACTTCCGCTCAGTAAGTTAGTTAAAACCTACTCCGTTTAGAAAAGCTTAAATACTGTTCTGTCCATAATTTGTAGATTAATTTGTAGAACGAATCAAAACATTTTTTTAATTGGTAATAAGTATTGTTTGTATACTGTAGATGACGCTTTAAAGCGCCACAATTTGACTGTTGTAATGAATGTCGGACAGAACGTCCAATATTTGAATATTGAAAAAGAAAGTAAGTAAACCGAAGGATTTTGAATTGACGGTGTTTTTTATTGCTCGGCTAATTATGTTCGGTTACTTTGTTAACGAAAAAATGAACTAAATTCCGTTTTCGTCACCTTAAATGCCGTTGTCACAGACTTATGAAAGTGTTTAAAATCGAATGCAAAATTTCAGACCTACAACTATTAAAAGGCAGAATGTAATTGTAATAAATAGTTTTTGAAATCTTTTCAAACGAACGAAAAAGATTTTTAAAAAAGTCTCTATAAGCCTTGTGCTGATTTAAAGCCCCATCGAGATTCAACATGTCTTACAGATTGCTCGAAAAGTTTCTGATTGCGAATTTTAATAGCAATCATAATACTTAAAATATTTAAAAGGAAAATCATGGGTTGCATGTACTACATCACTATAAGAAGTATTAAAAGTACATACATGTAAATATGTATATATTTTAACGAAAATAGTCATTGATGGTTTCGCGTTTAGAATATTTTGTGAATTAACTATTAACAGAACCGAAATTTGATTACAATATATAAAGTTCAAATATTTCGCGAGTCTTAACCCTTTCAGACGTGGCGTCCGGTATACCGGACATGAACTTTAAACAGCTGTTCATCATTTATTAATTGAATAAATTACGCAATTTTTTTCGTAGTTAACACTTTACAGTCTGCTTATTATTATATCTGTGCAACAATTTTTCATTTTAGGATTGACAACATTAAGAAATAGGGATTGGGAGAATGGGACTTGCTCATTTTTCCAACCACGGATTCTCGTCGCAAAAGCGAGTTTTTTTTCCTGATTTTTTAAAAACATATAACTTTTTATTAATCATTTCAAATGCTTATACGTATTATGTTTTGTTTTTTGTTTAGAGAATATTTTACAAAGAAGTTTGTTTAATGTTTCATCGTTTTATTATCTTAAATACATATTTCAATACCATATGTCCGGCTTATTGGACGTGTCATAACTCTTTTAATTTCTCACCTATAAACTTGAAATTTTGTCTATAAGATACTCTTTACCATAGTACAGTGTCTATCAAATAAAAACACTTTTGGTTAAGTATTTCAAAATTCCGTCTGAAAAGGTTAAATTTTCTCTATTACGACGGGCTCGTGAAAATTAAAGCCTCGTGAAACAAAAAGTGCTTTTTAGTATTTAAATTGACCTTGGATAAATCACGTAACTGGAGGGGGGCGGCGGATTTCAAATCTGCCCTAGAGGCGACATGAAACTTAATTCGGCCCTGCTCTTTGTTCAAGCATATCACCAAGAATCGTAGTCTTTTTTTTTAATCAGAAACTTTCTTTTTTTTTCCCGCCATCTTCACAAAATTAAGTTGAAGGTGCCATTATATTTCATCATTTTTAACTAATGAAAGTTGCTGAGCGGTTAGTTGATGCAAAAACAACGCGATGTTTTCTATGGGAACTTTCGCTGTCAGTGATGCTTAAAGGAATGTTATGAGATTCACGAAATCAATATTTAGTAGCTTATAACGAAGCTGATAATTCTTTTCAAAAAATCTCGTCTTGTGGACGAAAAACTCGCGTTAGCTCTAAAATTCATTACTCGTGAAAAATTCACGTTATAGTCATTTCGCGCAAGTCAAATCGCGTTGTAGTGGGAGTCGACTAAACGAAGATCTAAGTAAAATTGAGAAATTCGTATATCTGAAAACATAGCTTGCTGGTCCGGTAAGTAATGTAATAGCTTCATTAGAATTAAGTGAAAAGAATTTTGATGAGAGGGGAAAAAGAAAGATTTGGGGAGAAAAGATGTAATGATTAATCCATTTATGAATACATTGTTTAATTTGGAACCAGTAGAAGGTTCAAACAATGTTAAAGCGTTAAGAAGGTCACGTGGTGTAATTGAACTTTTTTACAGTTAAACCTGTAAAATTGACCTCCCTTGTAACTTGACCGCATTTTTCAAGTACAGAATGACATCATGTAAATAAATCTCTATAAGTTGGCCACCTGTTTAAAATGACCACTAAATTAGTGCACCGTAAGTGATCAACTAACACAGGTTTGACATTCGAAATTTGGAAGCACAAGGAGTTACAAAAGGTTCTTTCGGTCAGTCAGGGGTCCCCCCCCCCCAAGTTCAATGCCGCAACTCTCCCCCCCCCCTAATGTTTCTCAACCCTCTTTCTCTTTTTTTTCAGCTTCCATTTTTATTTTATTTATTTAAAAAAAAAATATTTTTATAAATTTATTTAAAATTTTTATTTATTTATTTATTTATTTTAAAATTTATTTACTTATTTGTTTTTAATTATTATTATTATTATTTTATTAGAAAGTTCTGTACTACACCAATAACATACATACACACACAGCAACTAATAAATTAATGAAATAAAATATGAACAAAATAAAATAAAATAAATAATTCGATTTAAAAATAAATCAAAAAATGAATTTAAATAAATAAATTAAAAAAAATTAATTCCCCCCCAAAAAAAATTTATGGCGCAACTTGCGCCATTATCCCCCCCCCCCCCCCCCTTGTGGGAACCCCTGTCGGTCAGTTATTAAAATCTATCCCAGAAGCATTCGTTCTGAAGTCAAATAGCCAGAAAAAAGTTATTAAAGAAAGAAGTGTCACGGATTTGTTAGAATTTTCAAAAACTGAGATTGAACGTCGCGAATCGTCGAATTTGGTGACGCATGAGCGAAAAAAACACCTTTGCTCCACGTTTCGATCGAGCAAAATCGAATAATATAAGATTGTTTAAAAATGTACCCACGGCTGCCAGTTTCAATACTGTTGATAACGGGGTCGTTCCCGAAAATTTAAAAGTATTTTTTTCTGAAAGAGCAAGCTTAAAAACATATTATATAATCATTTTTTTAAAAAATAATTTGACAAAGTTTAAGATTTGAAGCGACTTATTTTAATCGGTGCGCAGATTCAATTTCCTTTTTTTCACTTCTGCATATGACATCACAAGTGAAGAAATGCCATTCACTGATGCCATTAGCGCAGAGCGTAATATTTAATTCGCTTCATTACTCAAGTGTACTGGCAATGATAGGGTTGATAGCCATCGTAGGACGCAATATTTAATTCGCTTCTGAATTATCATAACCCGGAAATGCTGTTCACAATAAGCGTAAACATTCAGAGCGCCAGTGGATTGCGCGCCAATGTTAAATGCTTTTGACCTCATAAAGATCACGCCTTATTTGAAAAATCGGACATTTTAAAGAATTAATTAAAAATTAAACATTTTGACAATAAAAGATTTTTTTTTCCTAGTTCCATGTTTTTTTTTTTTTTTTTTTTTTTTTGCTCATTCTATCAACTTCAGTGACTAAAAGTAGTATTTTTGACTGATGGAAGCAACTCCATTGTGCATACGCTTACTGTGATAAGTCTCATAATCCATTTTCTTGCGATAAAAAGAGGGAAAATACAAAAATTAAGAAATGAAAAACGGTGCTTTGTTTGTTTTCGACAATTTCACAAGGGAAAATTTTGTAGGAATAAAAGTAATTGTTTAAAATTAAAGTAACTGTTTCTAGAGTACTCATCATGAGTCAATAAAAATAACGCAAACAGAAATAAAATGAGACCGGCCTCAACTCAAAATGCGAAAGAATTAGAAATGAAGCCGCGAATTTCAACCGCTGAAAACCGATATCTCCACCAATGATCACAGCAAGAAAAGTGCTTTGTGAGAAATATGTTCAGTACCAGCTTATTTTGAGGGCAAACCCCGAATTAACCAATTTAATTCTTGATGTGGATCAACGAGGAGCTTTATTCATGTGAATTTAGAAATTAAACTTGAGAATTACTGATGAAGAAAGACTTTCCGTTTTTTCTTTCGGAATGAACCGAGCGACGCCCCTAAAACTTAATTAACATGCCATTGAGGAATTCTTCATTTCTGACAGAAACCTGAAACGGAAAATAAAATACGGTGACACAATAACAGCTGGAGTTTCCGACCCCAGAAATCGCCACGTGCGAAATTGTAAACGAGAGGGGGTTGAGAGTCCCCAACTCTTATGGCATAAATTTAGCATGATTCGTTCCAAAAAAAAAAGGAAAAGTACTTCAAAAAATAAATTTCATTTTCTAGTGCTTGAAAACCTTGAAAATTTGGATAAGTGTGACTACAAACCTCAAATGGAAGGCGGTAGGAAGAAGGGATGCCGATGGTATGTTAAATTCAGCTCCTTGCTACATCTTGCACCAGAACTGGAAGAACCATGGTTCTCACGTTTCCGAAACATATTACAAATTTTTGTGACTCGTATGTTTCATATCTTGCTGTTTATATAATTCCGAATGCAGTATTTTGAAAATTCTTTTGTGTGTATAACAGGAAGACATAAGCTTTTTACCATCATAAAAGCTATTATATTAAATAAAAATCTTATAGCTCATAAACAGAACCCTTCAGGTCCGACTAAAAAATAATTTTTTTGGGGCTCTTGGGGGGGAAGTTCTGACCCCCCTATCCGACCCCCCCCCCCCCCATGGCTACGCCACTGCATTCCTTTTTGTTTTACGTCCACCTGCAGCTGAAGAAAAGTTATTGTCATAAGAAATCTATAGTTCCTCTTTTCTTTCAAATTTAAAATAGTTGTTTGGTAGAAAGTTAGAACAGGACGTAAAGATGTGCAATCAAGTACTAAAATATCAAAAACTAAAGTACAAATGAAGAGCGTTAAATAATTTTAATTGTTCTAGAGTGCTTGCAAAGAATTAGATAAATCTTTGAAAATTCCGAGCAAAGTAGGCTTTGTGCCCCCCCCCCCATTCCCGCTTTTTTTTTATATGTTGAAGCAATAAAATATTTCGATACTCGCGTTTTTACGCAACTATACTTAGTTTGGTGGTACCTCATATCACAGTATAATATATACATTTAAAAAGCAGAAGAGATATTGCAGTATACGATAAATACATAAATGTGGTTAAATTTTGCCCTTTGCAGTAAACCGTAAATATCAAAATTATCTTAAGATAAAACTTTTGATAGTAAATAAAGACTAAATTTGGAGTGGTTTTCTGATTTGCGAAGATATCACATTTTTAAGGGGAATTTTTATCAACGAATAGATTTTTTTTTTCTTGTTCTGGCATTTGCAAAACTATCAATGATATCATTGTTCTCTAGATTCTGGGTGAAATCATTATTTATTTTTAATTAGCATGATAAATTAAAGGGATTTCGCCCCCCCCCCCGAAATCTAAGAGGAGGGGGCTGTGCCCCACATGCCCCTGTGGTAATCAGGCTCTGTAACGATACCAATAATCGACTCAATTTCAGTTAAAAACAATAGTCTACATTAAAACTATTGATTGCTTGCCGGCTGTAAAAGTAAAACTAAAGTCGTTTTGAAAGGGGGAATCAAAAGGGGACATTTTTTAATCAATCCAAAACAGAAAAAGCTTCAACGTAAAACGAAACCTATTTGCACTGTTAAAAATAATTTACTTAAAAATTAGACCATGTACCTGCTTTTCAATAAATTTGAGTAAAAAATAAGTAAGCAATTTACTCACTTCTGAGCTCTAACTTTTTTTTCAAATAGAGCACGGACACAAAAAAAGGCAATTATTATTATTTATATCTATTGCAATGAATAATAGGTTTGTCGAAAAAATGTACGTTTAAAATTGGTTCGGATTTTTAACACGATTTTGTTTCTACAGAATCGTTACTTCCAGTAAAATCAACGAACTATTTACAGTAGACTCTCGTTTTACGCGGGTTTATTTTACGCGGTTTCGATTATACGCGGTTTAAGATTTGACACCTTTATTTTACGCGGATGAGTTTCGGTTTTACGCGGATGTGGCAATGCGAACAGATAAAATGTTCCCCTCTTTCAAAATCCAAACTCCTAAAGATTGCAGATGACGCGTAATCAACTGCATTTTGGATTGCTAATCATTGAGCTTGGGCCAATGGAGACATTTTATGCGGGTGGTTCCAGAGCTCTTTCCAGAAGTAAATTTATTAAACTCACACAGTTCAGAACTTACTGGAAGAAGCGCTTTTAGGAGTGACAAAGGAGGCCAAAACCAACGAGGATACCGACGTCGGTGACGCACAACCAAAAAACGTTCACATTGAAAATGTTGAGCCATTCCTAGACAATGGAAATGATCTTTCTGATCTGTTAGTGAAGGAAGATTCCATCATGGAAATGACGCAACATGGATGCGTTCATGCTCTGCAAAGAGAAACGGAGAAAAAGTCTTAATGACTGCCAAAGGACTATCATAGCCAGCTCCTCTTTGTGAACAGAACACGAAATTAATTTATGTTTTCACTATGCATGTTGTTCATAAAAATTGATATCAGTACACATTAAACTTATCATACAATTAGTCATGACGAGGATGAAGTATTTTGTTATCTACTGAACCAAACCCTTATTTTAAGACTAGTATTAGGTCTCCATTGACGCGGTTTCGATTTCCGCGGCATTTCCGTGGAACGTAACCCCCC
The DNA here is from genome assembly GCF_026930045.1 of Uloborus diversus. Classification (NCBI taxonomy): domain Eukaryota; kingdom Metazoa; phylum Arthropoda; class Arachnida; order Araneae; family Uloboridae; genus Uloborus; species Uloborus diversus. The sequence continues at coordinate 20,653 of NW_026557778.1, forward strand.
GCGTAAACGAGGGTCTACTGTATTTTTTGCTCATGAGGTCAAATCAATTCAAGAATTGATCACTGAAACGAACTCCCAGCTTTCGGATACAAAAATACGTTTGAATTCAGCTGACTTCAAACTCACAGCTAAGCTCTTGGAATGAAAACTTGAACAGCAAGGAAGGTATTAAAAATAAAAACCAGCTGACCTGTGAATTCTATAGCGCCTGCTAACAATTTGCTGTATCGAAAGAAGGATGACTCGCCCGATGAAACATTCTGTCTGTTATCTGCTGCCATTGTGGCCACGCGCCTCTTAAATTTGAAAGTGCTGGATTACAAGGTGACGGAAAATAACGGCGATTCGGAGCCCCCCCCCCCCCCCACTTTTTATAGTTCAAATTTTATTCTATTTTCCAAATTAGGAACCAAAACTAGGAATTATATTTAAAAAAAAAAGCTGAAAGGTTGAAATTTTTAGAACATACTTATTTGTTTTACTTTGTATATCTTTTTACGAAACATTATTTAGCAGAAGCAGTCATTTTTAGTTTTTGTGTTCATTGTTGAGATATTAGTGAATCAATTGTTTCACTTGAAAACAAGCCGTGCTTGTTTAAGTGGTTATTATATCGGGGCGGCAAAGTGTTGTTTAGACTAAATTCAGTGTATTAACTTCCGCTTTTAGTGAAGTTAATAAAGGGATGAAAGTCCATTCACGAAACCAATATTTATTAGTGTCATCAACGAAGCCCAATCTAACGCTCCGCTCCTTTCTCGAAAATGTCATGTTGCAGGCGAGCAATTTGCGTCAGCACTCAGCAAAAAAAAGTCCATTACTCATGAAAAACTCGCGTTATAGCCATTTCGCGTTAAGTCAGATCGCGTTGTAGCGGGATTTTAATTTTTAAATATTTCTGGATTATCTTATTCCACTAAGCATGGGCAGAGGTGTGGCGACATTTCGCTAGGTTTAATGCTTTGTTGCAATTGAATTTTTCAGATTTATCGTTTATAGCCGTCTCAAAAATATCCTCCCCTCCCCCCTCCCGAAGCCTGTCCCGTATTTACCGTTCTTAATTGTGGCAACCCTGGTAGGGAGGGAACCGCCTGATTTCTCCAAACACCCTCTCAAGATCAAGTGAAAGAGGAGCATAAAAGTTATTGCCGACAGATCCCGCCCACCCGTTAAAGGATCTGCTGAGGCCTTAGAGAAGATAACCTTCACACAGAGGCTAGGGAAATTCAACACCATACACACGTGTCTTATTTTCGGGAGCTCCTTGCTCTCCGCGCCTCAAAACAAAGAGAGAGAGAGATGAGATTGGTGCAATGCGATAAAATGTGATTTATTGGCCGTTTTCTTTCAACTTCGATGGGCTCCATGCAGTAACGGATCCAGACCAGGGTCCTGTTGGGAGGGACGAATGAGTAATGAATGATAGGGGGTGGAGGGGGTGACTAATAAAAATAAACATTTTAAAAAGGTTTAAGAACTGAAACATGACGTGTTTTTTGAGCAATCACGTTTGCTTATTGCTTTCATTTCACTGTTTTGAGGTCCTATCATTTTATTTTCCCGCCAGCACCCTCTGCACCATCACCGTCGACCGGCCGCCTCACGATGCTGCTCCTCTAGCGAAAACCGTCTCCAGGTTACGTAAATATCCTACACACACGCGCATACATACACAACTACACACGCACACACAAATGCATACACCCATACACAAACACACACTCAAACACACAACCACGCACACACTCATGCCTGCACACAGACACAAACACATATGCCAACACACAGATACACATCCCCCCCACACACAAACACTCATACACACAACTACCCACACACTCATACCTGCACACAGACATAAACACACATGCCTTCACATACATACACGTACCCCCAACACAAACACGCCTACACACACTCGTGATTGCGAAAAACATACTTTGAATTCAAGAGGTCAAAATTCAAATTATATTTTTTTTTAATGTTTAACATTAACAGAGTTTAAATTAAAGTTTGTTTCGAGTGCCGAGAGTAAAAAAGTGAAAAAAAAAAAAAAAAGAAGGAAGAACATCTAATAATATTCTTGATCCATTATATTTATATTGAGCTGGAGAATATTCAGTGTCCTCGTCGCATACTTCTCACCAAGTGCCGGGACATCAGCTCTTGGCGCATCGGCTAGCGGCAGCAAAAAAGTGAAAGAAAAAAAAAGGTACAAAATTCTGCTAAGGATGGTTTTACATACCCGGCGTTGCCTGGGTCAATAATAATTGTGAGAAACAATCGCCACTTTCATTCGTTTTCTGTTTCAACCGAAAGGGCTCAAAACACACCGCTTGATGTGACTCAAAATCGAACTTCTTTCTTACCCATAAAAGTAAAATAGCAATAAGTATAAAGAACGAAACAATATGTTCAGTTATAAACGAAGGCACGACATTTAAGCATATACAAGATTGAAGAATTTCCAAAATATGAAAGTTCACTTGTTTAAAAAGATTTATTAGTTAATATTTTTTTTTTTTTGAACTTAGTCTAAAACTCTATCAATATGGCTATTGAAATACAAACGGTTTTAAAAAATGTAGCGGCCCGTAATCCCACTACTTGCTTAGTTATTTTGGAATATTTTAATTATTATGGGTTCTTGGTGCGATTTAAAAATGTTACCGAATTTGTAGTAATCGTTTTGGGATACCCTTGGATAATGCCCCCCCCCTCCCTACTTTGTAAAACTGCCTGTTACTAATTTTCGTCAATGAGATACAGTCGCCAAATGCTGAAATATTTTTTCTGACCATAAAATGATTCTAACACTTTCTATTTTCTAACTATTGACAAAATCAATTGCCTTTTTACTTAGTCCCGGTATCGATTATTGGCATAGATGAGGATAAAAATCCTAAGAAAAAGCAATGAATTTTATGCTTGCTCCAGAGAAGCCATGATTCAAAATTTTCAACATGATTACTATTAATAGTGCTGTTGTAAAGCAACGATATTTTGTAACAATGGGTTTTATATTTGATCATTTAATGGGGAAATTACATGACATTGACTGTTTTCCATCATAACTTTTTTGAACTAAGTTTTTTGGGAATAAATTATAGGTTTGGTTGCTTCCTGATAATGTAGCTAGCTATGGTGAAAAAATGGTTAAAATCGGTCCAGCAGTTTTGAAGATTACCCCGGATTACTTAAGTACAGAAGTAGCTATTTATGTATATTAATAATATAGCTATATGCAGAGCTGCCAACTTTTGAAAATCTAAATTCGTAGCAGAGTTTTGCGCGGGGGGGGGGGGGTAAAACGAAGCGTTTTATAGTAAATGAATGAGTTGAGTTAATGTAGTAGTGAATAAGTTACGTTAGTATAATCTAGAAAGTACCCCCCCCCCCCTACTTTTAAAACCAAACTGATAAATTTAAGGTGGAGGGGGGGGGGGGAATAATTATCATGATTTTTTGAAAGTTGTTTTTAGCTAAGTTTTGCAAATATTTTTGCAACGTGTTTTCCACAGACTCATGAGCTGTCTAGAGCGCAGTTGCAATCTCTGGATGCTGTAACTGACCTTTCCGGTGTTTGCTTGCAATTCCATCTTAGCTCTGGTCATGGGGCAGTAATTTGTAACTTTATATCCAACTGAGGTGCATATAGTGTTTTCAGACCGTTAAAATGTTCGCGAAATTATTTATATTCTACAGTATACTATATAAGTTTATTTTAAGTAAAAAACCGTATTTAAAGTCCTAAATTTTTCGGGTGAGGGACCCCTTGTAGAGAAAATTTCATATTGTTTAAGCAGGGGTGTCTGTCCCTTTAAGAACGACGCCCCGCCTCCCAGGGCCTGATTAAGGTATCGGGGGCCCTACACCAAACAGTTTTTCGGAGGCTCCCCTGTAGCTAAACCATGCAATTTTGGTTATTGGCTATTTTTTTAAGCAAATGGGGGCCTCTAAAAAGTGAGGGCCCTAGGCCACGGCTTAGATAGCTTAGTCCAGTAATTTGACCCCCCCCCCCCAAGATTGAGAGTACCCGCAAAAACGACGAAAAAAGACATTTCAAAACTGACTCCCCACTCGAACCAAGGTTAGTCCCCCCCCCCCTTGCTGAGTTCTACATCTACCACTGTATTGGTGCATACCCGTATTTTTTCAATCGATAAATATTGGAATTCCATCCGGCAAATTGAGAATCCCCCCCTCCCAAAAATTTCAGTTTGGGCGCCCCTGCATTTATCATTTGGTTTTACCACAGAAAAAATTCGCTAATTACATGCCTGTGTCGAGCTCTTCCTGCAACAGCGCCGTTGACTGTGGAAACGGAAATCGGAAGAAGAAAGATGAGCACCAGACTTATCTTTTTACGATCCAACCAACACTTCGAGCAATTTATGACTCTGCTAAAAGGAATGTCCCATTTCTTTTCCTTGGTTTCCAAGCATAAGAATGGTCAACCTCCTGATCCAAATAGCAGACTTTTAAAATACCAGTTAAAAAGCCACCCCCCTCTTTCCCTTTTTTTTCTCAATGGGAGGTCAACAACACCCTCCCCCGAACTGGGGGGGGGGTTGACAGACGGGGAGCCTCTTTTCTAGTGTATCTTGTATCTCCGTGAGAGATCTACTATCGGGGGATCTTCGCACTATTGTGCTTTCAGATATTTCTTTCTGGGAATCTAAAAGCGCGGCTGGATTGGCGAAAATCGAAACAGGTTTCTGTGCTATAATTTACACAAGTTTTTATGTTTTCTTTCGACATGAAATTACAGCTGTTTTGGTTGGCTTCTGTGGGGGGCTTGAGCCCCTGAACCTGATCGGCTAAGCCTGAACCCCTTAGCAACCTCCTCTCCGTGGGTGCTCCAGTAGCGGATTTTAGGGGTGGTCCCAGAGGCCCGTGCACCCACCAAAAAGAAAAATTAATTTATATACTTCTTTTTTTTTAAATTGACTTCTCTCAATAACCAGAAGAAATGTTTTACAGTTATTTAAAAAGAACATAAAAGACAATAATCTTATTGGAGTAAAATCATTTTTATTTGCTAAAGAAGTAATACTGGAGACCAGAGCGGCAAAAATAGTCACAGACTAGAGCAACAATTTAACTTGCGGGTTTCGAACTCAAAGGAACGTGATTCACCGTGATTCGTCAATTAATTCTTCTTTGATGTAGTAATTGTGATGCAGTAATTGACATTTTTTTAAATGCATGAAGATGTGCCCAGAAAAGTCATTTCAATTCAAGAAGCTATTTGCGAAATAATAATTTTTTTTTTCATCTTGTGATTTATTACATTTTGCATTTTTCACATGATAGCTTCTTGGCAAAACCATAATATTAATTGAAACGGCATGTAGTGTTTAAATTTTTAAGAACAAATCAGCAACTGCTTAGAAATACGCAGAGAAGTAGCTTCTGAATACTTCAATAAAAGCTATAATTGTCTTATTTACATCATATTTTATAGTTAAAACATAAATTCATTTTAAAAACTCAAATGAGGTATGGGTTTGTTTAATAACCTTACTCGTGTCATAGTCATTATGAAAATGTTCCTAGTTAAAACCACACCTTTCACAGCATCTCCATGAAATTACATAGTGTTTAATTGGGTTGAAATGGTAAAGATATTTTAATTCCTCATTCAAAGTAGAAAAGGTCATAGTATTTATGTACTTAGAAGTATATTAATTGGCTTTAAGGGATCCTGAAAAAAAAAATACCCCCCCCCCCCACATTTGAAAATTTCTTTTTGCAAGTCAAGAAAACTTCCCTTTGAAAAACTGAAATGGAGCAGAGAGAGGGGATGAGCTTTTTTATGAGTTTTTTCAATTTCTTGACCCCCCCCCCCCAAATTATGTATCCGCCCCTGGGGAACGTCACTATAAGCAATCAAGTCAAACCAAGTGGTTCTCTTTGGAAGTAAAAATTCGATGTTTGCATTTTTTACAGAGGCTGAAGGGATGCCTTTTTGTTAAATTTATTTATTTGGTTGATTATACGTCGATGTTACTGGCCCACTTATAATCAAGCATTTCTATTTGCTATAGTTTATGATGGCTCATTCTTTCTGCAGAGGTAGCCCATCCCACCAAAAGCAATTGCACGCCCCTCAAGGACTAACTAAAATTGAGGCCCTAGCTACAGCGGAATGCAGTCGTTGATTTATAGGTTTCGGTCCCGTTGGAATGCCTTTTTGGGGCCTCTTTGTCTATCACAGAGCTATGTAAATCATTGATCATGTGCATTTATGAATCTCCTTCAGGGCCCCTCATAGTCTCAGGTCCCCCGGTTTTGTCGCGACCCACCGTTTGAGATCCTGATCCAGAAAAAAAAGCCACTTTTTTTGTCAGTCGGTGTTGGGAAGGTGGGATCCGGACAAAACGTCCAAATCCAATTTTCATGTTGCGGGTGAGGAATTCGCGTTAGATCTAAAATTCTTTACTCGAGAAAAAATCGCGTTATAGCCATGTCGCGTAAGTCGGATCGCGTTGTAGCGGGAGTCGACTGTATAACTATTATATCTACTGTGGGATCCGGACAAAACGTCCAGGTCCAAAACGTCCGAGGGCAAAACATCCGAGGGACAGAACGTCCGACGGACATAACGTCCAACGGACACAATGTCCGATGGACAAAAGGTTCAAAGACAGAACGTCCACATTTTTGGACAGCTGGGACATAACGTCCAGTTTTCCGAGCAGGCTGGACAAAACTTCCGGATTTTAAAGTTTTTCCTTTGTCTCAACCAATTTTGTTGAATATATTTGTGTTTGTGTGATATGGTGGTGCAATCACCAGCAAAAAACGTGGAGACGGCCCTAGGCCTAGCACCCCCAGGCTCTTTTTTCAGTCATGAAGGGAAGGGGGGAGGGGGGAATAAGAAGAAGTACAGTCGAACTTCCATATATCGAACTTCCACGTATCGAGATTTTCTATTTATTGAAATCCCTGCATTTCCATGTTTAATACATAGAAAAACTATTTATATAACATCGAAAAAATCTCTATATATCGAAAAAAAATTCAAAGTTGCAACCAGTAACACTGTAAAATCAGTTTCAAGTTATCCCTTTTCTCTGTTAATTATCATTCCTAGTCCTTTTAGCTTCAGTAAAAATCATTCAAGTTAAGTAGTTTGATTTTTTACCTTTCTCTCGATTACATTGTCAAAACGAAAATCCTCTAATGTAGCGGATCAAGTAGAATTGTTGAAGAATGAAGATGTATGAAGGCGCACAAATGTAATTACTTCCTTTTACAAAAAAGGAAGTATTGTATTCGCGAAAAAATTTTCACTCAAAAATCGCCCTTAATTTCCATTTTGCTCACCCCCAAATGAATGTTGAGTTTTTTTTTCGATTCGACCACATGCGGAAAAGTGCCTAAGAATGTATAGACAGGCGAAATATCCATTTTGACCATCACCGAGGTAATTACAACGACTTTTCTCGTGACGTCTGTATGTATGTGCGTATGTGTGTATGTGCGTATGTGCGTATGTGAGTATGTGCGTATGTATCTCGCATAACTCAAAAATGGTATGTCCTAAAAAGTTGAAATTTGGTACATAGACTCGTAGTGGGGTCTAGTTGTGCACCTCCTATTTTGGTTGCATTCGGGTGTTTCTAAAGGGGTCTTTTGCACCTTTTTGGGGGGAAATCATTGTTAATTTCGATGCAAACTCAAGTGGTGTTATAATTTGGCGGTCACTTGGCGATATATCGCCAGTCTTTTGGTTGCCAAGTTTTGTCGCCAACTTGGCGAAAAATTTGGCGATTTTTTTTTTTTTTTTTTTTTTTAAATCTGCTTTCAATGTGGCCATTGCTAGTGATATTTAAAGAGTTAGAGAGAGAATCCCATTAAAATTGCAATAATAGGGAAATAGCATTAAATTGGTGTAAAAGGAAGTCATGTGATGCACACATCAGCTCGTTTCTGTTACTTTTTCAATGATTAACTTTCATTTAATCCGATGCTCCTATAAATTAGAAATTGGATTTCATGCACGAGCTAGCTTTAATTTTAATGTTTTAGGAGATTTTTATGGTAAAATAAGATCGTTTCGATGTATCGAAATTTCTATATATCGAAATTTTTCTCGACAATTTGCTACTTCGATAGATGGAGGTCCGACTGTATCTTCAAGAAGGGCTGCTTCGCATTAGAATTCTGTGTCTTCAGCTTGAGGTTGGTAAATAAGTTCCTGAATTGAATGGGATCAAGTGAGGAAACCTGTCTCGTTGAGTTTTTTCCCAGTGCTTCAGAATGGACACCGGAAATGAGGCTCGTTTTCTAGAACTACAATTACCTCCGACAGGTAAAAAGAGCGCCGCTCATATGCTTTTGCTTAAAAAGAAGCTCCATGTGCGAAGGGCAGTTTCTGGAACGGTGTTTCTTTACGCGAGGTTTCCATGGAGTTGAAGAAAGCAATTCATTATGGAAGGATTTATGATTTTCATGCTTTCTTGTTAAAAGGACAGGAGGTTCGAAATAAGATAAGAGTGGACTCTCTGCCGCCACGACGTGGGAACGTATTCCCTTGATGAAGTTTCTTGATGAAGTTCCGGGGAAACTGTCCTCAGCTTGTTCTGCGGGTTTTGAAGTATTTTTGTTGGACATTTGTCGGACACTTTGAAATGGCAATAAAGAATAAGGAAACTGATTCTTGGGAAGCTGATCAACTTTTAGCGCTTGAAAGCTTGAAACGATTAAATCTTCATGGAAAAAATGAGTTATTGCTCTAGTCCAGTGGTTCCCTAAACCAGGGGCGGATTTATAGTCTATTCAAGGGGGTGGCGGTTGAAAATTGAAAACCGTAAAAGCCATTCCTCCCCCCCTCCCCAAACCAGTCATGTAGGCGGCCAGGGAGTCAATTCCTAAGTCATAGCAATGTATTATCATACCAGTATAGCGTATAGTTCATGGGGAAAAAAATGATGGAAGATACATATATATATATATATATATATATATATATATATATTAGGGTGGTCCTTATTTTTGAAGTCGTAGATATTTTATACGACGCCCCCTCAATTTGTTCCATAATACAAATAAATGATCCATGCAAAATTTTAAGTCAATCCATGAATATTAACATGTGCCCCTAGGGCCGCCTTTTTTGAGTTTTGAAGAAAAAATTGCGGATTTTCTCCTTTTTATGTAAAAATATTCCTAGGTTTCATATTTAAAGTAATTTTGAACATAAATAGATGTTGATACTTCCAGACCAACTATTCTCTCACTTTCATTCTGTAAAATTTTACATATTACATAGGGTACAAGTACACCAATGGCCTTGGGACAGGCATACCGCTATTCGTACTCGTTTCAATCCAAGCGGCAAGGGCACATTTCTTTCCATCAAGATGGACACAAGGGATTCTAAAGGCCGTTAATGAATGGCCTAGGCCATTTAGGAATGATTTTTGGCAACAACAAATTGCCTCTTCCAGGTTTTGGGTGTGTTGATTTAGAAAATTTTCTGTGTATGTAATAGGTGTGGTAAATAGGGTCACTAGGTTTCCATGCTATAAATATAAGTAATGACAATTTTATTTTAATTCGCTGTTCTTTAGTTATATACTTAAATGTTTATACATTCTTATAATTTAAATTTTGAAAAATCCTCGATTACCCTACCATAAAAATAAACTCTATTTTCCATATCTAAAATATAAATTTAAAAAAATTCCAGATCGGAATAATGTAAAAATCTATAATTTAAACTGCCTTCTATTTCAGTACATAGTCCTTTATTATCATCAAATACCTCTTGCATTTCACAAGATTTAGAAACCGAAATGGGTATCTATCCTAACCTGTTGGACCCTTTTTCTATATCTGGTCTACCACAACGCAAAAAATCTTGACAACTATTGAGATCTGCTCGCATTTCATCAATGTTAGACAAATGCCGTATTAGGGACAAAGATGCTGCTCATTTATTAACAGCCTATGTAGATGCAGTAAATTTAAATCCAAATAACCTTATGATCAATCGTACATCCCTTAAGAGAGCAAGAGAAAATCTTCGAGAGGTAAAATCAGATTTCATGAATTTAAATTTAGGTTTTTTATTTATTCCCTGGGATACAAAGCTACATCCAGATGTAACTGGAAAAAAAAAACGCCCGATATGCTTACCATGATAGCTTCAGGTTCCAATGTTCAACAGCTATTCAGAATTTCTGAGGTATTTCTTCAGTTGTATATGATATCTTAGATGATTGCTCTTTATTGCTAACTGTTCAAGCTGTAGTGTTTTATACAGCGGCTTACAATACCGGCCGTATAAATTGTGCATGTATTTTTTTAGAGCAAAATCTGAACGGTGATATATTGCATTTGTGTTGCTATCATCATGCACTTGAAATCGTACTGCAGAGTGTCTTTAAAGAAAGTTCTTGCCTTTCTTAGTTCTAGACTTATTCCATTATTTAAGCGCTTCAAAATTCAAAAATTACACATACCACTTAAATTCTAAAAGAAGAATTTGATGACATATTATTGTTCATAGAAAGCGGAATTAAGAAATATTACAGCGAATTTTCATAACGTGTAATAGTATTTCTTGGTGAAGTCCTCGCTCCTACAGGGATATGTTTTCGGCAACCTGGAGCTTATCTGTGAGCCAGATGGGTGGCAAAAGGAACTTATTGTTTGATTATTTATATATTTTGGAAACAAATTAAATTGACCTTACATGAAGAGATTCCCCGTAAATGCTGTTTTACAGTTAAATGCTGTATGAAGATATAGTTTTTCGCAGCAACCCTTTCTAGGCCTTTTAAATTAATATAAAGTCTAGTGTCTAAAAATCCTGCAGCGTACAAAATGATTACAAACATGCAGCAGAAGCAGTGATTGAAAATCCGCCACTGCCCGCTCTTCCAAATCGTGAACAGTTGGAAAATTCTCACGGTACTCCTAGTCATTTACTATTGTGTGTATGTTTGTATAATATGCAGCATTATGCTTGCACATATGTTTAATTTTGTGAAAAAAAAATCACGAAATGTTCAGTCCCATTTTAATTTCAATTGCGTTGCTTGAGTTCCGTTATAACGATTCTTGTCACAAATAACAAAATTTGCGGTTACTAGAAGCTTTTACAGCTAATACAGTCCACTTGAGACAGGAATGCTATTTTGTACACTTTTTTGTGAAAAGTCCGGCACGTCGGACGAAATGAAAAATCAACTGATTATCCACACATAAATTTATTGTTATGGTGTAGTAAAATTAGTATAAAATTCTAATAGGTATATTATCTATTATAAATTAATCATTTAATTAAAATAGAAGGATTGTTAACTTTAGAATTTAATAAATCCAAAAAAATAATAATAATAATTACACAAAATTAAAATTTGTGAATAATCTATTGGGCGTGATTACACTATTATATATTACAATAATAGAAATTAAACTCAGTAGAAAAGTCAAATGAAATGCTTGGAGACATATACATACAAAACGAAGATTTGTGCAAAGACATGTTTTTATGGATATGTTAATGTCATACAAATTATTCGACTATAATGAGCAAGGGATTAGATAGCTTTAAAATGGCCATCAATCTTCATTGAGGACTAAGAAATTGACTAGGAGCAGCCTAGCTGCGCCCAGAGCCTGTTGCTGCTTATCACATTCCTATTTGTATTACAAGAACAGATTTTACTTCATGTCAACATATTTCCTTTATTTTTATCAAGCAGTTTTTTTTTCTTCTCTTTTTTTTTAAATATGACTTTTAATGTTTTGAGACTCCAACCTTTAAAAACTTTTTATTTCTATTTCCTATGTTATAAATGCAAAAATGGTACCCGTCCGGCTTTGCCAGTACTAGTAGAGAATTGAAAAGGTCATTTGGTGCGCCTGTATATTTACAAATAATGGATGATGAATTTCTCACCAATTTGCTATTGCTAGTTCACGTTATGGCAATTTACTCGTTCACGTTGTGGTAATTTGCCCGTCCACGTTGCAATAATTTTGTCGGTAAAATGTTCTTAAAATTAGAATAGAGAAAAAACAAAATCGAATTTCGAAAAATCGCTTCGACGTGCTCACCTCCATTTTACTAATTAATTTTGAGCCAAATTTCATGAAAATCGGCAGAATGGTCTAGGCGCTATGCGAGTAGCAGACATTCAGATATACAGACTTTCAGCTTTATTATTAGTAAAGATTTATTATGAGCAATGAACCTCCATATCACAGATAAACATCTTAAAACGTACAGCTGATGCTTTTGTTTTTATAAATGCTATTAGATGCATTATAACTTATTAACACTCACTTGATTTATATACACAATTACATAAACTTCAACTGATCTTAATTTTTTCATTTTTACTTTGAAATATTTTTCAATCAATTGTTTATATGCAGATTTATGTATGCTGTTCTTTTTTATTAAAATTTCACTTGAATAGGAAGAATCTATATAATTATTTATTATATTCAAACTTCAAAGTTTTAACTAAAAACTTTCAGATTTACCGAATTAGTGGACAAAACGGACGAAATGGACAAAATGACATTTTGTCCAAAACGGTTTTTTCCAGGTTTTTTCCGGGGGAACAAAAGAGGACAACCCTGGCTTGAAATGACATATGACTCGTGTTCTTCAATCATTTATTTTTTGGAATTTTCAATGCAGACCGAATCGGGGGTAGCCACCTTGGGGGAGGGAGGGGGGGGGGGGGGGTCATGGCGCAGACTGCGCCATTGAAATTTTTAAGAAGTGGGTGTTTTGAGTGGTATTTTTCTCCTTTTCTCTTCTTTTTTTTGGGGGGAAAGAGGCTTCGTAATGTTTAGGGGGGTCCAAAAATGCGGACGTTTTGGATTCGGACGTTATGTCCGGCTCACTAAGAAAACCCTTGGTCGTCAGATGGCATAGCACGTTCTCTTGTTTTCAAATCAATATCTTCTAAACCTTTGAATTTTCGACTGAAGATTTTCGCTATTCCCCTGAGATATTGAGTCAAATTATTGCTATGATGAAGGAACAAGCTACAAATCTGTCCCAACTCCAGACGTTAACAGTTCTTTCCACTAGCGCAGTCAGAAATACCTTCTGGAAGGGGTTTTTGATCAAAAAAACTTATTATTTTTTGTAAATGTAAAATATCTTCTGAAGGGAATTTTTTCAGCAAAAATACCTTCTGCAGAGGTATTTTTTGATCAAAACAGCCCTTTCACATGCATAAACTACTTTCGGGGGTGTTTTCACTCCCCCCCCCCCTCGCTGCGCCACTGGTTCTTTCATTTGATGAGATGAATATTATGCGCTACATTTGCTACTATCATGTCACAAATACAATTTTAGGACCGCATAAAAACGCTCAAGTTGAAGCTCGTGGATTAACGCATAATTGGAAGCAGCCCATTTATTATGATTTCGAATAAAAAAATGACTGTTAATTGTTTGAATAGTATAATAAAAGCTACGTCAAATAGGATAAACAATCGTTGCAGTTGTGTCATATTTGGTGCCGGCCGGAAACCAAATCTTATGGAAGCAAATGGGTATTAGTGCGGAAAAAAGATGTTTTGAAAATCCCGCAGAATGGCCAAAGAAAAGTTTGGGTATTCGCTGACGTACCCAGTGGCGGATTTACTAGGGGGCGGCGGGGGGACCCCCCCCCCCTCCGTGGCCGTCATTTTCTAAAATCAATAATGTAGAATTGAAGGATTTCAGTAATCACTACTAATTTCAATCAAATACATTCCACAAACTTGCTTCAAATTAAGTAGACAGTTAGAGTATAGTCGAGGATGGACAGCGTTACCCACTTTTTTGTTTGAACCTAAGTTCGACCCTCCCCCCTTTTTGAACTTATATAATTTTTGTATTTCTATATGTGTCTTCCAACATTTTTCTTCCACGGACTACACTATACTGGTATGATAATACATTGCTATGACTTAGAACAGTGGTTTCCATCCCTGGGGGTGATAGCCCTCAAAGAGGAGATTCAAGGGGGCGAGAAGTTTGTATAAGGGGCGATAAGAGCCGATAGCCGATTAGTATTTAAGAGACAGGATAAAGGCTTAAACCATAGAGAGATAGAGGAAGTCAGCGTGTACCAAGTGACTACGACCTCTAGGATTTTGGCGTTTTCTTCCTATGTGTCTCTATTCTACGGGAGATTTCTACTCTTCATACGCCTTATTTGAAAACCTAGAAAGCCCTGTTTTGGAATACGAAGCGGAAGAAAATCATGTCTGTACATTACTAAATTAATTGCCGACAAATATTTAAATATTCGGATGCACCACTTCGTGAAGAATATCAATGAATCCAAAAGTACACCGAAAGTACGCAGCAAATGCACAAAGCTAATTTTGTTCAAAAATCAATTAAAAAAAAAAAATTTTTCCTCGAGTCTTGTGTTGCAATTAATTTTATTAGCAAAACATTTTTTCTCTAAACAATTACAAACTTTGAAGATAGCATGTTTGGATAACGTTATTTGAAAGTTGAATGACTTATACTGGAAAGTGAGAATTAATTTAGATATAGAAAGAGATATAGAATTTTTTTCTCTGTCCTTTAAAACAATATTAACACTTTAAAAAAAATCCTTCAGAAGTTATTTTTGATCAAAAAATCCTCTTCAAATGGTATATTTGATTTTTAAAAAAATCCCCAGAAGGTACTTTTGATCCAAAAAAAAAAAACCCTCCAGAAGGTATTTTTGGCTGCCCTGGTGCGCCTAGGGCAATTTATCAAATAAGCATTGATACTTTTTATTGGCAATAGCCCACTTAAAACAGTAGCACGCGTACTCAAGTAGAACGCACAACCAACGGAATTGCAGCTACGCAATCGTTTCACGCTCATTATCAAAAATCCACGCATACTCCAAACAAGGAGAGAACAAAAATTCCCCCCATTAAACTTTCAGCCCACTCGCCTGGGGGACGATCTAGGGTAGGAAATCTTTCCACTACCGAGAAGAGGTGACATTCCGCGCAGGCAATTTTCCCGCGCAAAAACAAAGCCTCCTAAAAAAGGGTACACCATTCCAATATATTTCTCCATGTAGAAGATAAGGGGTCGGTTCAAATTATGATTTTGAAACACAGAAACGAAGAATACAAGGGTAGTCCGAAGATTTAAAAAAAAGGGGGGGGGGAGGGTGCACATAAACTACACATTTTGATTTCAAAATCTAATGCGAAATAAAAAGTACTTTTAAAGCTATAATTTTATTACTTTTAATACATGAGACATTTATTAGACAATTTTTAATCAGCTCTATTTATGAATATACTTTAATCCAAAATGTTAGAAGCAGCCCCCCACCTCGCACACAAGAGAACAGAATTTGACTGAATAATGAACGACGTTAAGAATATTATTTTAGTACAACCTATTGTTCAATGGCAAATCATGTAATTAATTGAGAAGTTTAAGAAACGAACTTCTAAAACTGGACGTTATGTCCTAGCCTAGCCTAGCTGTCCAAAAATGTGAACTTTCTATCCGTGGACCTTTTGTCAGTCGGACCTTATGTCTGCTGGACGTTATGCCCGTCGGACGTTCTGCCCCTCGGACGTATGAAGGTATTTTTTGATTTAAAAAAAAAACCCTCCAGAAGGTATTTCTGGCTGCGCTAGTGCATCTAGGGCAAGTTATAAAAAAAGCATTCATAGTTTTTATTTGCACTAGCCCACTTAAAACTTGCTGATCAAGTTTATCCTTAACCATTTGTCTTTAGTGTTACATTTTGTCTAAAGCGTATTGTCTCGTCCTTAACTATGAAGTTTTCACCTTATTTTTCCATTGATTAAGCTTTCTTGATTTTTTTTTTTTTTTTTTTTGAAATTTTATTCTTGTCACTGATACAGTTGAAAACACTGGTGATTTTTCTTTCTTTCTTTCTTTTTTTTTCTTTGTGAAAGTCACTCGTTAAATAGAAAAGAAAACTATTTATGTTATTAACTATCTTAATTATTTCTGGATTATCTAAATTCACTAAGTATGAGCAAAGGGGCGATTCTCGAAAAACTGTCCCCTGCCTATTGCTAAGTTTTTTCTTTTTTCCAGCTAACTAAAGCCTTCAAAATATAATGCTGTTGGAGAATAATACATGCTTTAATATAGTATCCAAACACAACAATTAATCCCAAATTCAATTAATAGTTACTTGAATAAGATTAAAAAAACTTATCGTTACGCACGGGACAGTTTTTCGAGAATCGCCCACAGAGACGTGCACAGAAATTTCGGGCCCCGTCACAAACGACTTTTACGTACTCCCTCCATATTGTTTACGGAGCCCGATCATTCTGATATTGGACACGGGGCACAGTTCTATTTCAGGACCCCCCCCCCCCCCCCAGGGCCAGACTAAGAATTTTGAAGATACTAGGTATGAAATTTATTTTGTGCCCCCTCCACCGGTTCCCGCTTATTCTATATAATGAATTATCTATGATATAATTTTTAATAGTAAATACAGACTAAAATTGGAGCGGTTTTAGGATTTGGAAAGAGAGCTAGTTTTTAAAGGAAATTTTATCAATAAATAAGAGATTTATTGCTTGTCTTAGCATTTGCACAAATATCAATGATATCATTGCACTCTAGGTACTAAGTGAAATCATTATTTATTTTTAATTATCATGATAAATTAAGGGGATTTTGGGCCCCCTGAAATGTAAGAGGAGGGACCTGTGCCCCTCATGCCCCTGCGGTAATCAGGCTCTGATTGTTTACAACAACGTCCCTTCACATATTTCACCCCTCATTTAAAAAATATCCGGCCTCCTTGAAGCTCGGGCCCGGGCCAACAGGTGTCCGTTCTCCCCCCCCCCCTGTGCACGCCCCTGAGTTTAAGTACTTTTATTTGCAGTCACAATTTTGTTTACAAAATAAGATCTGGACTACTTGCATCCAAGAAAAGTTTAAACCTTGATTAAATAAATATTTCTAACCGGAGGCCTTACATGAGAAGTATTATTTAAGAACTAAAATACTCAATTTGGCATGGAATTATGTAGTCGACTTTCTTTATAAACTTCTTCATTTCTTAAAATTTGTAAGCAAAATAAAGTGTTTAGTAATTTACGAAATTTGCATAATGAAAAAGAAAATAAATATAAATGACATCATGAACAGCAAACGTATTTAATTTAGATTAAAAAGAAGTCTAATTCTAATGGCTGCAGTGCGATAAGGCTCAGTTTTCAATTTCAGATTTAAGATATGTTTTACTTTCCAGTTAGTTCCACAAAAATTTAATGCTGATTTTTATTTTTCTTGCAACAAGAACTTTTATTTGGTTTTTTTGAAAGAGTTAACATCAGTGACTTAAAATGATAAGGGATTAAATGCAGGAAGAGTTTTATATAAATAAGCTTTCTTCAAAAATATAATTCTTCAGAAAACGCATTTAAATACAACTTCCGGTCTGGAGTTTCGTTAATGAGTCTTAGGGTGCCCCTCCTAAGAGCAAGGACGCACCCCACTAAATATCAGGATACCCCCCAAAAGCAAGAGCCCTCCAAAATGAGCAAAAAACTCCCTTAAAAATTTTAACAGCGCATTCTGCGCTATGACACCATTTAGGTGGGCACCCCTGCGTAGAGTAAAAATTCAGACAGTTTTGGAAAGCAAATGTCAAATCATAAAAATTTAGGAATTTTTGTTGACTTTAAAGCAGTCGGATACCTTAAACTGGATCTAAGGGCGCCCATGTGGAGGGGGGGGAGCAAATGGGGGCTCAAGCCTCCCCTTTGAAATTATAACTTCCTTGCTTTTAATACTTTTTTTCTTTGGAAAAACGCAAAAACATTTCTTCTCCAGCCATTAATGAATAAGTTATTAAAAATTTCAAATTTTAATTTCTCTAATCTGTACTGAAATTGGCTTCTATGGGGAAAATATCCTGCTAAACCATGAGGGAAATATCTGAGACCCCCTCCCCCTAAAACTTTGCATATGGCCGCCCTTGACTGGATCCATTGTCCAAAAGACTCTTCAGCTTGACTCTTTTTACTATATCTATTCTCGATAAAAATATTCGCAGTACACAATAAATTAGTTTTATTTGACTCGAACGATGAAAAAACGGACTCACTATAGCTGATTTTTTAATCGTACCAGAAAGCACATTCGAAAGGCTACGACTCTTTAAATTGTTCCATGTGGATCAGACAGGGCCGGATTTAGGGGAGGGCAGGCAGGGCTACTGCCCCGGGGCCTACACAACAAAGGGGCCCCCACAATAAAATTTTTACAAAATATCCTAACTTTCGCGGATTGAAAACATCGGATATATACATAGATATCAAAATATTCGAATATATATCAAAATATCGGATATTTTCGAAAATATGATGATCTTTTCGAACACTGATAAGGAGCCTCCACACTTCCAAAGCCGGCCCTGGGATCAGAGAGTTATAGCCTTGATTACAAAAAGTACTGCTGTATTTCGATCTGTAAGGGAGTTAATGATTGTATGAGCAGTTTTCACACAAACTTTATTGTCGCTAACGAATTGTATACAATCATTAACAGGCATTGATAGAGAGATAGGACATTTGAAAATTGGATGAGATATGTTTTTGCATAAAATGCAATTCGGCTTTTGCGAGGGAATTTTAACCTGATTAATTACAAATAAATTCGATTTATTATTCATTTGAGTACGCGGTCTGGGTTTACCTACACAGTCAACTCCCGACTACAGTCGACTCCCGCTACAACGCGATCCGACTTACGCGAAATGGCTATAACGCGATTTTTTTCACCAGTAAAGAATTTTAGGTCTAACGCGAATTCCTCCCCCGCAACGCGAAATTTTTCGGAGGGGAATCGTGGTGTGTAAGTATTATCTTTGTAATTGGCTACAATATTTTTTTCGTGAAAAGAGACCTTCATCCCTTTCGCATCACTGAACAATGAAACAACTGTTTAAAAATATATTAGTTAACAGTTTGATTGCGCAGCATAAATCATTATCATCTTCACTTTTTTAAGTTACAAATATCATTAGTACTGGTGCAACTATTTTGCATTAGCTTTTCTTACTGTACACTGTACGCACCGTATATTGGTTAATTGTCTTTCTTTCCCATTGATCATTGATTTTGTGCGTTGTAGCAGTATTTAACGTTGAATAAAACGTTTTTTTTTTTTAAATATAAGTAAACATTCACTTTTTTATGTAAGAAACAGTAATGTTTAGTTACGAAATGGTTTTTAACAGTTGAGGGGGTGTTTACAAGTGTCTAAAATAATTGGATACGTTTATAAAAGTTTTTACACAAACCCTTTTCCACAACGCGAAATTTCGACTTACGCGAAGGACCTTGGAACGCATCCCTCGCGTAAGTCGGGACTCGACTGCATTCGCGAAATTGGGTGGCACAAGTGACGCGGCTAATCAAACCGCAAAAAGGCTAAAATGAGGGACAAATAAGGTAAAAATGGTCCTTCTTCAAATCTAAACCTTGGCTGTATCGATGCATAATAATACTTTCTTCAAACAGTCAAAATACACACTACGGTTCAGTAAAAAAATTGAAATGTTTTTCAATTTTGCATAGAAGAAGAACTTAACATCAATACAGAACAAATGTATGTGCGATGAAGAAAGCACAAAATATAGATAAAACGAAGAGTTAATTTACAGTTTTTCGACAAAAAACAGCCATTGGTATTTGCTTTTTGCTGCGAAAATACATGTTCCTGATTGTTAGATGACTGGCGGATTATCCGCCCCGGATTATCCCCCCGCTTGCGGATAATCGGGAGTTTGCCGTATTTACTCTACTATAACTGATCTCGAAAGCAAAACGCTTAATTCAGTGAATAGTCATCCCACGTGACAACAGAATTTTTTTACATGTTAACGCCAGTGAGCTTCAGGGCTTCATTCCTAACAACAGAACTGGTCCTCCTATGTAAATCGCTTGAATTCCGTCGAAAATGAGTTCCAGATTCTATTATAGGTCAGTCTGCAGAAGAATTTAATACTCGGGAATACGAAAGAACAAACTTTCATTCCAGGTTACAGATAAAATAAATAACGTGTATTGAGAAAAAAAAAATCTTTGGGAAATTTTTGTTCAAATTCAACGTTATTTCAATAAAGCGGATTGCTTTTAATTTTCCTTCGTTGTTCTTGAAGCGCGCCTGGCGTCGAATCTCAGGAGAAAAGGAATGAGCGCATGCGCGCATAATTAATGACCGCGGGCTCTTGAAGTGACTCCCGCTTCTTATCTTTCGCGCCATGTTGATACGATGTTGTTTGGATGAATGCGTGTCAAACCAGCTTGATTCAGGGCCAGATTACTGAAAATAGGCCAACTAGGCCATGGCCCCCTCTTTTTTGGGGACCCCAAATGGCTAAAAATTATTTAACCAGTGACTGAAATTGTACCTACAGGGGACCTCTGAAAAAACTGTTTGGCTTAGGGCCCCCCGATACCTTAATCGGGACCCGGTTGGATTCTACTTCATTCAGGTCAGAACTTTTATTTCATTTTCTCATATTCATTAAGTATATAATATTAATGTTCTTGAAGGAAGAAACTTTTCATTAGTTTCTTGCATCTTTGAATGTTTATGAATTCTGTAGGTGAAATGACTATCGTATTATGAGCTCGCGCGCATTGGCACTTCTGAGATTTTCAGTTTTCTAATTTTGAAAGAAATTCATTAGCACTTAAAAGTTGTGGTTAAGTAAAAGTTGTGGAAGCACAAAATGAAGGTCACAGTCTTACCAATGTGTTGTTTTATACGCCAGAAGGCTATAAACCCCTTGGGAGGGCACGGGAGGTCCCCCGAGACCTCCAAAGAGATTATTTGACACATTTTCTCTGATGATTCGGTAAATTATAAAATTCTCGTGCAGAATTTCGTTTTATTCCCTGTTTGGCTTGTATTTTCTACGCATAAGAGAGACAAAAATGCATTTTATCATTTGGTAAATTTTGAAGTTTCATTCTGCAATTAGATAATTTTCCCCCTTCAAAAATTTAGGTTCGGGGCGGCCCTGTTGGTACGGTGACCAACAGCTATTACCGCTTTTGCATTTGTTAAAAAGTTTTATTTTATCGGGTAGAATTAATATAAAATACGTCTATTGAAAAATGTTGCTTTATGTGCGTAAAGGTTTGGTTGAAAATAATCCGTGCACATGAAGTGGAGTTGTAAAAAAAAAAAAAAAAAATTGTTTACGCACTTTTAACTTGGAAATTTCTTACTAAACGTACATTGCTTTATTTGCTGTTTTATATGCATTATCAAATAACTGTTTTATTATACTTTTATTGCATATTTGTTTAAAATTTGTTTAATAATTTGTTTAAAGAAATGCATGAATTGTTTACTTTGTAATAATTTTTGTATAAGTGTCCCTTTTTTTTATCTCGTACGATTTTTAGCTTCTGGTTTCGGAGGGGTCATTTACGGAAGGGAAGGGGGGGGGTTACAAGTGTCCTTTCTGGACATAGATAGGGTGCTTGGATAGCAGTCTGATAAATGCAGATTTATGTCCTTTGGTCCCTTAACAGAGGAGGTCTTAAACAATGGGACCCCCCCCCCCCGCTTTTGGATCCGTGCCTGACTTTTAATCGGGGGGGGGGGGGCAGAACCTGTTTGGAATATCCCAGGGGTGCCCATTCGCCCCAAGTTCAATGGCGCAAATCCCCCTCTAAAAAAAACTCAAATTTCTTTCCCTTTTTTATTTTATTCATTTTTTGCTTTCTTTTTTAAATGTTATTTACTTTTTTAAAAAAATATATTTTATTTACTTTTTAAAAAATATTCTTCAATTTAAATTTATTTTTAATTATTTTATGAGAAAAGTTTTGTGCTGCGCCAATGACATACACACAAACATAAAAAAATAATTGAAATAAAACATAAACAGAATAAAATAAAATTAATAAATTAAATAGTGCAAAGTAAAATTCAATAAATTTTTAAATTTTCAAAATTCTCTCCCTTCCGCACAAAAAAAAAAAAAAAAAAAAAAAAAAAAAATTCATGGCGCAACTTGCACCATAATCCCCCCCCCCTGTGGGCACCAATGGAATGTCCCCAATTTTAATTTTGAGTATTTCAATGGGGTGTCACATCAACTGATTGTATTCCCTTGCGAGGTAGCAATTTAGTTTATTTATAGAATTAGAAACATTTTTCTGCACTTGACTTCTTTCGGAGAACAACACTGTGGAAAAGATGGCTTTTCCTGTGATGGAATTATTTTAAAATTGAGTTTTGAAAAGTGAATTTTTTTAAAATAAATATTTAAAAAATATATGCTGGGTTTTGTTATGGGAGGGGGGGGGGGGGGTCGTTAAATATTTCTTCTTATTACCTCTTTTTTTCTAAAATTATGTTTTGTGTTTGTTTTAGAATAGGTTCATTCCATATCAAAATGATCCAAAATCAGAAAATTTTTCCCTCACATTTTTGTATTTCTTTGAAATTTAGCTCATCCATCGATTGTACCCTTCGAGGGTATCAAAAGTCCAAATTTCTAGATTTTCATCTCTTATATTTTAAATAGCCGTACCCGCACGGCTTTGCCCGTAGTAGAAAATCAGGTCATTTGGTTAGCTTGTATATTTACAAATGATATGTTTGTTCATGTGTACATATTGTCATGCCTAAGTATTCTTTTCCAAAGTATCATTTTTTTCTTATTAGTGGTTCTGCTGTCCTCGTAGCTCCGGTGTCATGATGGTTGTTCTCCCTCCGGTTGATGGTTATTCAAAGGTATGTTCCTTTTATTTGAATGTGATCTCAAAAAATGTGATTGATTTTGTCTAGCTAAATGTTTTGAATGTTTTTTACTTGGCAAGTTTCTGGTCTTTCTTTATTTTTACTGAAGTGTTATTGATAATTTAAGTTTATATCTTTAAATTAAAAGCATCACATCTTCAATTTTTCCTCACTCTTACAAAATAAAGAGGAAAAATTTTCTACAGATTACACGGGAAAAATCAATGGTCACTTTTTGCAATTTTTAGATTTTCTTTTTCCGTAAGACTTCAGAGAGGAATCTAGTTTAAAACAAATACCGGAAATTTCGATTCTACAGCTTTTTGTAGTAAATTGACAGATTTTTTATGTACAGTACTGTAAAAAGACGTTTTGATGATGTAATAAGACGGGAACAATTGATTATACCAGCAAATGGTGTGGTTTTATATCAATTCTTTACTTTTCATTGCCGATTCTTGGAAGAGGAAAGCTGACTTGAAAAATGCAGACTGATGGAAACTTCAAACATGAACTTAACTTCATTTTTGAAACATTAAAAGTTTATTTTTTGCATCGACAGCAAGTTTAAATCATGACTAATATTTCGTATAAGATTGCTGTTTACATAGTTCGCTTGATTGGGTACTATTTCTGCATACACAAGTTGAATTGTGAAAAAAAGGGGGGGGGGGACTTTTTTTAAAACAATAAAATCAGGTACTTTATTTTAGCAACTTTTACCGAAACTCTATTTATTAGAAACTCGAATGGGTAAAACTTTTTGATCCTATATTTTGCTTGGAGCACCAAAATAAATTTTTGTACTAAATCAAAGAGATTTGCATATTACTTTGCATCATAAATTTTGTAGTTAACAGAGCGTATAGCATTTAATTCTGTTAGTCTTAAATTTTGTGTACAATGAAAGTTTTTTCGCTCGGAATTTTAGAATAGATTATAATAATTTTAATGCAATTTGAGTGATATTTTTTTATTTTCAACTCATCTCGTCTCTTAACTCTCATTAATTAATAGTGTTTTAGGTTTTTTTTGAAGTGGAGTCTTAAAAGCACAGTTTCACGCTATCTAGGGGCGTTCTCTTCCTGAATTTCTTTCCTCAAACTGCCATCTTTAAAGCGCCAATTTGGGTCTTTTTGAATTTAAAAAAAAGGGTGAGTGCTTGGGGGATTTTTTCCTGAAAAAGTTTTAAACTCAAATTTTGAACAGTATTTGGTGAGTTAATGTTCGGGTTACCTCACCCAGAATGTATTGAAATCTTCACGTTGAAACAACCTTTGAAAGAAGTGCGGGGGCAGTCCCCCCCCCCCCCCATTTCGCTGCCACTGTCAGATGTTATATTTGAGTGAATACTAAATCTTAATGGATTTTGGTTTTAAGTAGGAACAATTTAAGTTTTTTCGATTTCTACGATAACAAATGTAGGAGAAAAAAATTTTAGAGCTTAATTAAAGGGGAAATTTACTTCAATATATATGTTATCGAGCCTAAGGGGGAACATACATTTTTGTGTCCTCTACTAATGAAAAGCACCCTACCTTAGGTGAATGGGGTTGAACTTGCAGCATAATTACAACATTGAAATGCATGCATTCTGAGAAAATAAAAAATACATTTCTAATCATTTATATTGAAAATGTACTTGTTTGGAACTATTTCGTGTGCATCAAAAGCACTTGAAATTAAATTAGTCGATCAATGTAGTACAGTATTAATTCTATTTAGGGTCTTTGTTTTCTATTTTAGTCACTAAAATAAATTAATCATTCATGCACTTCTTCTTTTGTTGATAAAAATTTAAGTTAGATTTCTGAAGAAAAAAAAAACACTGCTAATTCTAACGAAATCTTGGATGTAGCTTTTAAAAACCTTCAGAAAACTAATACAATCGACCAAAAGTATCCTTTTTAGTGCCCATAAAAAGTGGTTTTTAGTCATCTGCAAATGATGATGCACAGGGCCCGATTAAGATATCGAGGGGACCTGGGCCAAATATTTTTTTGGGGCTCCAGTATTCAAACTTTCTAACTTAAGCTGTTGGCTAGAACAATTTTAGCCATAGACTAAAGTAATTTCAGCCATTTTGGATACTCCTAAATTTGGGGGACCCTAGGCCAGGGCCTAGTTGGCCTATTTAGTAATCAGGCCCTGAATACGATTTTTAAAGGTGGGATATTCATGAAACTGTGAGTTTGTATGAAAAATGATTCGATGGTTCCAAAAGCTGAATATTACGCATTTTGGTTGAAAAAGCGGCATAGTTTGCAAAATAGTTAATTTTAAAAAAAAATCAGGCCTTTATATTCACAATATTAGAGCTATTGCTTGAATAAAATAAAATCATTAAGCCTAAATCGCAATATTATATTGATTCCAAAATAAAAATTCATTAATAAAACATCAAATTAAATTAAAACCTCAAATTGGTCTTTGGCTCAAGTCTCGTTAGTTAGCTTAGGTCAAAGTTCCCTAGGTAGTTTTTGTCAACCTTAAATTTTTAGAAACTCGGATTAAAGTTATATAAAACTACTGCACATCAAAATATAACTGGAAAAGTGACTAAAACATGGAAACTTTTGAACTTCATTTCCTTCAAAACCAGAGGATAAAATCTAAAAAATTCCAACTTCTTCAAATTTTACTTGAAGGGTGCAGTATCAATAAAGACTAAATTTCTTGAAAAGCACTGATAATTCTGAAATGGCTTGTCCCTGCAAAATGCTGTTGTGTGACTGGTCCACAAATAATGACTGTAATTTTTCCTAAATGTCCTTTTCATGGAAAAAATCCTCATGGATCAAGCCTCCCTATGGGTCAAGTCTCCCTAGTTTCCCCTAACTTTACCTCTTTATGTCTCGCCTAGATGGCTGAAAATCCATCAGTTTCGGAAACGACAGTGTTTATTCAGGGGTGCCCCCTCCCTAAGAGCAGGGGCACATGCCCCTAAACATCACAAAAACCCTCCCAAAAGCAAAAGAGCCCCCCTCAGGATAAAAAAGAAAATGCCCCTCAAAACACCCCCCTAAAATTTTGAATGGTGCAGACTGTGCCATGACCCCCTATAGGTGAGCACCCCTGGTTTATTGAAAAGTCTCTGGTTTGTTATCAATGAAATTCCTAATGGTCAAGATTTACCATTTGACTTATCCCGAAATTTACTTTCAATCAACTGCATCTTCTTTTTCAATTTTCTTTTGGTTTTCTCTTAAGTTTTCATTGAACAATTAACCGAGTGCTGATATATTGAGGAGCCTTTAATGGTTTTTGTTGTTCTAATTGAGGTAACATGAAGTGTCTTAATGGTTTCATCAGTATTATATTTTCGTTATTGTAAAACGTAATCGTTAACAAATAGTTTTATTTAGTTTGTATTTAGAGCATAAAAAGGTGCTTCGAGCAAAATATTAGAACTTAAACTTTCGAAGACGATGTAGGTTATCGTCTGCTTTATCAATTCAGATTTCCTCTGACCATTCACATTTAATACTTGCATGCATCAACACATTTTTTTACACTTAAGGTTCATAGGGGTCCATTTGTTTGGACTGCTTATTCAGAGCCAGGGGCATTTTGCATTTAGAGAGGGAAGGGGCACTAAATACACAACATTCTAGACACATACAAAAATACACGCTTGCCTAGTATTTATTCACACATTAATTTTCCCACTTATAAAAATATTAACATTTGAATACTTATTGCTCGTCATTGAAGCTTATACTGTACCCTTCACAATAACATTTTACTCTCTGTCGTTCGCGTGATACATCTTGCATCAATCGCACAAACAATTCTCATACACTTCCTATTTTTATTTATAACAAGTATCTTACACAGTTTCGCCAACCTTCGTCCCTCCACACTCCTTGCCATAACATATATATCAGGCACACAACATTCACTAATACGTTTCTTATATCCTAAGCTAAGTTCTACATTTTCGCTGCGCACACTTTCTCCTCATGTACACTGATCACACGCGGGTGTAAATGCAAAATGTCCCTGGCCATGGTTCAAAGCCTCTTTTCGTGATGGATCAAAAAGTACCTCGGCCGAGCTGGGATCAAATTTGTGATTTGAGGGAAAATAACGGATGTGTTTTTTCTGTGCTGGTTGACATTTTTCGAGCATGGGGATTCGAATACCCTCCGGACCCGGGGAGCTGTGCCCACTGGTGGGTGTCCGAGTCTCGGGGCCCTGGTTTGGGGGGGTGGAGTCGATGGAACAATCTGCGGGGGGGGGGGGGATCGAGAAGTCCAGCTCATGAAGGTTGAAATTCGAACCGGAGCTCGACTCTTTGGAAAAGTTGAAAAGGGGGCGATTCTACAGTATTTGGCTGCGAAATGTTCCGTACTTAACACTAAATCTCGAAATGCAGGAAACCCCGATTTTATGTTTCTCGAGGGACGGATTGAAAAAAGCGGCATACACAGGAAAACATTGAACAGGAAACAATAAAATAGAAAAGACTATGCAAAATATCAAATATATATAAAAAAAAAACCTTTAAATTTATTTTTAGCAGTAGTAATTGAACATATGAATTCATTGACAAGAGTGCACATAGATAGTGCACTCGGCACACATGGAGAGAGAGTAAAATATAAAAGTGCAACAAAGTAAGCTATAAAAATGTAAAATGTAATACGTAAAAAATGAAAAGGTAGAATCAACAAATGTAAGATTGGGACATTGTAAAAAGAATAATGAAAAAGAAATAAATAAAAAAAACCTAAAAGTAATAAAGATCTCTTACAAAAGGTGCAGTATACTTTACAAAAAATAGTATTTTACGTACCATTTTGATCATTTCAGAATATTTAATTGCGAATCCGGGCCTTCGGGTTGAAAATTGTCCGTCGTAGGAGATTGTTTCTTAAGTCATTGAATTCTAAGTTAATGCAGCTTTTTCGAAGGCTGAAATGCTTTGTAAGTCCGGTCTTTATAAAAAAGAAGTCTTTCAAGGTTTGTAAGCTCTTTAATCCAATGTTGGAAGAAGGGACGGGCTGTTCTTGTTCATCTTCATTGGCGGGCACAGTGTCCTTGGGAGCAGTGTCCATAAGGACGGCTACGGAAAGGAATTTTTGTTTTCATAAGTAAACTTCCAACAGCGTGAATTATCTCCAGAAAAGCACAAATCAAATTCATTGTTCGTTTTAGAACATATTTTGTTTCCAGGGAAACGTAAAACGTATGAAATTCATAAACTTACCAGGGTTGCCCACCCCTAAGAGCAAGGGCGCCCCCTAAATATCGATAAGCAAGAGCCTCCCCAAAAATGAGAAATACCCCTGAAAACACCCCCTCTAAAAACTTCAGTGGCACAGTCTGCGCCATAACTCTCCCCCAGGTGGGCACCTCTAAACTTACAATCTTGGTATTAGTTCATGGAAAAACGGGGACTTGATGAAAAGAACGTGAAATGTGGGAATGACATAGGTTCGGGAGACGTAAAATCGGGGTTTCGCTGCACTTACATTTTGTTCACTATAAAAATACAAATGAGATTTAAAAATTACAGCTTACTTCGTCATCAATATTTTTACAGCAAAAAAATGACTGTTTCGTGCCAGCTAGGCTGGCCTTTTGGGGTGCACTGCACCACTTTTCCAACTGCACCGTAATTTGGTGTGAGGTCAGACTTCCACAGTGCACACATGCCATAAGGACCCGTTTATAGGGTAGGCAACCATTCACAACATAACACACTCATACAAAGGAAGGACAAGGACAGGAGAGAGAGAAAGAACATCCATGCCCGAGCCGGGATTTGAACCCGGGACACACCCATAGCAGGAAAAATATTTTGATAAATGGATTTAGTGTTACGTACGGGATATTCCTTAGACACGTACTGTAGAATTTTTTATTGCTTTGATTGAGTTTTTGGTATGGTAATCTGGGATTGCTCGTCAGGGGAGCAACGAAATGTGTGCCGAATATGCCCCACGTTGACTTCAGTTTGTTCAATGAGATCTGGCCTGAGAAATGGTTATGATCTGCAATTTCAGACATTCTTTTTCAGATATTTTTTGAGTAGGATACAGAAACGATGAAAATCAAAACAAAAAAAACCTTGGCTTAAAATTTCTTTAATTTACGTAAAAGATTTCTTCACGGGGAGAAGTGATGTAAGTTCCCTTGGAAACAGATTGGTAATGGAAATTTTTTTTTCCACGCATCAATATCCCAGTTCTTTATTCTCTAATATATTTATTCTATTTGATTGACTCTAATATTTGATGCTGTTATAGTTTAGTATCCGAACACAAATTATTAATGAGGAAAAATTAAGCATTTTAAAAATTCTTTCAAAGGAAAGCAAATGACTGTAATTTTTGTGTGCAAAGAAATGCGCTACATGTGTGTGGATGCAGGATCCTATTGTTTGTAAGAATTAATGGAGGTAGAGGTACTTCCTCCTCCTTTTGAAAAATGTTGAGCAATCCTGGTGTTCTTGGTTGGATGAGTGTGTGTTGAAGTCTAATATTCCTAGTTATTATTTTATGTTTCAATATTTATAGCGAAAATGTGGATTAGGAAAATGATTTAAGCTATGCTAATCATTAGCTCAAGGGTCAATTTTGACGAAGCTTCAGACTTGGGGGTTCATTCAGCTCAATTGTGTTCGATTTGATGGAATTCTGCTTGATTTGAATTTGGCCTTCAATCAAAATAGATAAACACCACATTGAACACTCCTCTGTCGTTATGCAACGGTTGAACTGGAGCGGAACAGATAAAACTTGACTGCACGTTCTTCCTGATCCTACGTTTTACAAAAGGAAGTGTTCTCTATCCGCTTCCAGTTCATCCGCCATCTCCTCGTGGCGCAACTATAAAATAATGTAACTGTAATAATTGCAGAAATACATGTTATAAGTATAGAAGTCAACTTAAACTGACAGGAGAAACACACTAAACTTGGCTCATAACCCAAACCAAGGGCGCCCAGATGTGGGGGGAGGGCAAGGGGGCTCAAGCCCCCCCCCCTTTGAAATGAGAACTTCCTTGTTTTTAATGTTTTTTTCATTCCAAAAATTTATAAAAATTTCTTTTCCACCCATTAATGAATAAGTTATTGAAAATATCAAAATTTGATGTCTGTAATCTGTACTGAAATCGGTTTCCATAGGGAAAATATTCTGCTAAACTATAGGGAAAATTTTTGAGCCCCATCCCCCTTAAAACTTCAGTTTGGGTCAAGGGTACCCATATGCAATCTTGAACGGAAAATGTTTGAAACATATGATACCGACGGAAATATTTTAAAGTTCAGGCTTCTAGAATCAAACCAATAGTAGAACCTTTTGACGGCTGTCCGCTAAATGATCATGGATTCTACAGGTGTGCCCACCTAGGGAGGGTCATGGCGCAGACTGCGCCCTTGGAATTTTTAAGGGGGAGGGGTTATTTTGAAGGGTATTCAAATTATTTTAGGGGGGCTCTTGCTTTTGGGAAGGAGGGTAGCAATATTTAGGGGATGCGCCCTTGCCCATAGGGGGGGGGGATCCCTGGATTCTACCAGGAACTTCTCAGGAATCCAAATAAAATGGATATTTAGCAGATATTTTCTGCAGATATTTTTCATGGGCAAACGCTACAATCAACCCTTCAAAAGAAAAGTAGCTATCTTTTTTAGTTTAGAATTTTTGAAAGTGAAAAAAGAGCATAAAACTGAAATTCTCTATGCCCTAACACCAATAATTGTTATAAATTAGTCAGAACAACTAAAATAATGTTAGAAATAAATACTTTAGTATGGAATAGTATATGCAGAACAACAACGTTTTGATGCAACAATATAACAGATTACTACATACACGTGTTTTGAGGCTTCAGGGAACCTCTTTTTCATTGCAAATTGTGAGCTTTTGGATGAACACGCCAACGTAATGAATAGTAATTATAACTAGCTGCGTGTCCGGCGTTGCACGGGCTACTTAAAAAATGAGAGATGTCCACTTGATGATTTTGTATTACTCTGACATCAGTTTCTAAAGCGCGAAGGAGTAAATAAATATGCGTAATGCAAGGTTTGCAAAACACCAGTAGAGCATATGTTTGACAAAAATCTCTTTTACGTTAATCATAGTTATCAATGATACAAGTTACGGTAAAACCTGTAAAGTTGACCACCTTTGTAAGTTGACCACCTGTCTATGTTGACCGCTTTTGTCAGGAACGGAATTAGTCCTATCTTGTATAATGAAGGAAAACCTTTGTAACTTGACCACCTTTCTATCTTGACCACCTGTCTATTTTGACCACTAATGTACCCCAAATTTGGTTTGGAGTATTGTAAAAAACCCTTTGTAAGTTGACCACTTGGTTTATTTTTTAAAATTTTATTTAGCAAATTATTTTTTTATTATTATTTTTTTTTAAAGCTTTCCAAGAATATTTTTGATGCCAGACCAGCATTTTACCAACTAAATAAAACAGCAGCATAACTAAACCTCCTTGTAAGTTTAACCCCCATATTGAAAAACTACTAAGAACTCTTTTATTCTAAAAAATTGTTTTTCTTTTGTTGTTCTATTTGAGATTACCTTTTGTACTCTCTGTTCAATGAAAACATGTGTCAGTAGAAAAGTTCAAAGTATTTTTTTCCAGATATTAAAATTAATTGAAAGGGAGAAATCCAGAGAAAATTAGCTGACACATATGGAATTTCCAAAACTAAGGTCTAATAAGTGCACCAAATTTCAATAAGGAGTTATTTTGTTGAAAAGTAGATCATCATGTTATAAATGTATTAAATGTATATGAGAAAAAAAAAAATCGAAAAATTTGTTATTTTTCGCTTTTTTTCTTTAGCTATGAATTTTTAGGAACTATTAATATCAAATAACTTTTTATAAAAAAGGTTTTTTTTTTTGATCAATTTACTGAAATTTTAAATTTACATGACATATTATACGTCATTCTGAGAAAATAACTTCCTAAAATATTTGAATAACATTTTAAATTATTGTTTCAAAGTAATGTTAAGCAATGAAAGTGAGTTGAACGGAAAGAGTAAGTGTCAATTAGTCAAAAAATGAATACATGGTGAAAGAAATGACAAAAAAAAAAAATCATTACCCCCTTTATAAGTTGATCACCTGTCTAAGTTGACCACCAAAGTACTGCACCGCAAGTGGTCAACTTACACAGGTTTCACTGTATGAGCATTTTCAATTAGCACAAAAGATGAAAATATATGCGTTATCAACTATAATCTGTGCTCACGTTAAAATGAATTACATCTGATAGACGATATCTGAACTATTTATGTACAATTACAATCAACTTTTTGCATAAAATGACACACACTTTTTGGTTGATTACGTGAAACTAAAGCACCAAGACGAAATAACTACCAATAAGCATTAATTTAGTACCAAGTCATCAGATTCCAATTTAGCTTTAGTTAAAATCCTTAAAAACAATATTTTTTTGTTCAACTCTGTTTCACTTAAAGAAATCCAAACAATCTTAATTTAACATGTTCTTTGAACAATACAAACTGTATTTCAAAAATAGAAGGAAGGAAAAAGAGAGATGTTACAAATTAAAAACTCACCCATGTGACGGGAAAAAGTCCAACATAATTAGTCGCACATCCTAAATGTACCAGAATATGAGGCCGGTGAATGATAAACTTACACTACAATCAATGAACATAGCTAAAGGAACAACTTTCATGTGCTGAAAAGAGTTAAGAACGTTGAATGTAAAAAATAAAAGGACAGACGATAAAATAAAGGCTATGTCTGAATAGAGCAACCCATTTTAAACTAATTTAAAATGAAATTCTAGATGGAAACGTTGTTTTAAGATTTGGACAGCAGCCGAAAAAATCTCTTCTAAAACGATTATTAGAATTTTACTTTCTCACCCATATGCAAAATGGCAACAGGAAAGGAGTAAAAATTCCTGAATAACGTTAGGTTAATTAACGTTTTAATTATTATCTTCGTTAATTAAAGTCGCACAATTACGAGATTGGTCCTGATTTCTTTGGAACATTTCGAATTGATCCGTATCTCGTTTTGCAGCGGTTCTCGAGAAGATGAATCTTCAGACAGACGGACGCGAACAGATTTTAATATAGTGGATAATAAAAGCAAATCTACTGGAATACAAAGGGCATTGCCTTTTAGTGCAGGGGATTCCTTTGTATTTGATGCATTAAAAGGCAATGCCTTTTGCATTTCAGTTGAATTTTTTTTTGCTCGTACTCGCGTTAGTAAACTTTATCTTACTAATATATAACTATATGAAGTTACCTACATAATTTTTGCGTTTTTAGCCTACTTTCCCTGTAAAAGTCAGAGAAAGAAAAAAAATAACATGAAAGAAAGCTTAATGCATCTTAAAAATATCGCGAAAAACAAAAAGTCAAAAATAAAGAAAATAATTAAATAAATATCGAAATTTGAACAAACTTTTTTTGTTAGAAAGATCTCGGCGAGGAAACCTCATTCCCATATTTCACTTTTTGATTTGAACTATTTTTTGTTCATTTTTGAGCAGTTGGAAAAAAACTTAACATTAGCGCCTACGGGGAAATTCGAGGCAATTCCGAACTGTGAGGCGAATTTGCTTCAAACAAACTTTGTAGGAAAAAGCTTTTGATGAAAACTTATATATAAAATATCTTTTGGATTTGAACAATTTTCCGTTCAATTTCGAACAGTTCAAATCCCTTAACATTAGCTCCTACGGGGAACTGAAAGTCAATGTCGATTCCGTACTTGTAGGCTGATTTACTTCAAACAAATTTTGTTGGAAATAGCTCTTGACGCCAAACTCCGAGAATTTAGGGCACCTGACTCAGATTCCTGTGCCCGACAATTAATCGGACCCAGACTTCGACTCTGACTTCGTAGCGTTGGCAAAAATTTATACACTGAGGACAAATGACTGACTCCGATTCTTGGATATTCGACTCGGACTCCTTTATCTCAAAATGAGATTGACTCCGATTTTAACTGTAAAATAATTGTTGTTGATATGACTTGTTTTTATTTTCACACTAAAGTTTTAATTTAAGTATTCAGTTTTCGACGAATAAACTCGAAGTCATTTATGTTTCTACATAAAGATATGCACAGACGATTTCTTTTTTTGACAATGAACATTATTTCTTCAAGTTGACATTTTATTGTTTTTATTTATTTTGGTAAGTGCATTAATTCATTTAAAAAATATTTTTGGCAACAGGGGAAAAAGAAACTATTTTTTTTTTTTGATAAGATATATTCATTTTAATGAGCTTATCAATTTTTATTATTTTTTCGTTTTGAAAACTGCTAAAGAATTTTTTTAATGGAAAAAACTGTATTAGCTGCTTTGTTTAAAAGATGTTACTATTGTATTTGTTCGTTTTTTGAGAATATTGATCAGGTACTAGAAAGTAGTATGGGTATATAGGCAAGTAGGCTCGTTTAGTTCTAGACGGAACTTCTTGATAAATTCAAGAAACAATAAATTTCACACAAGAAGATTCTTAATGGTATTTTTAAATACATTTTTTTAAACTAAAAAGCTGATTTATTCCTACTGCTTCTTATCAGAAGAAGATCGTAGTCGTGAATACGCGTAATGAGTTATGAGATACTGAATTACGTGGAAATTTTATTCTGCATTTTAAAAAATTCGCTAATAACGGAAATCTTTTGAAGTTCAAAAAGGAAGAGAAATTTTCCTTAACAGCCTACAATTGAAGCTAATAAAACTGAAATTGGAGCATCGAGTTTTGTTGATGTCTAAAACACCTATGGCATTAAAAAAGAGAGGGAAAAAAACCATTTAAATTGTGTTTGTTCTTCATCAACCTTATACCTATTACCTGTAACACTTTTAAACACAATCGCTTACTACATCAGCTTAACTTTTTTTAAACATTTTCGACTTTACAATAAAAATTGCTTCTTATTGTTACTTTCTTCTATATCTAAGATATAGACGAAAGTATTGGATTCGTGCAAATTTTCGAATTTCGAATTTTGACGGATTCGAACGTTTTGAGGTGTGCTGAGTCCATTTCGACTCTTTTTGGAAAATGTCTGTCTGTCTGTGTGTGTGTATGTGTGTGTATGTGTGTCACGTCTGTGTGTGACCAGTTTTTTGTGGCCGCTCTACAGCAAAAACTACCGCATGAAATCGAACGAAATTTGGTACGCATATGTGCCCCTATGTGAACTTGTGCCCATTGGTTTTTGGCGCGAATTCCTCCAAGGGGGTGGAGCAATGGGACGTTTTTTGAGTTACGCGTGATTGCTATTCCTCAGGAAGTAACTGGCGGAATCGAACAAAATTTGGTCCATATGTTGCCAGTTACAGGAACAGGTGCTGATTCAATTTTGGTGTCAATAACTCAAACGGGGGTTGAGCTATAGAACGTTTTTTGTCGTCAATTGTGACTAATGTATCTCAAGAAATAATGAACGGAATGAAAGAAAAATTTATCGGCAAGTAGCTTTTAGTGGGTATAAAAGCTGATTTTATTTTGGTGTCAACAGCTAAAAAGGGGGTAGCGCAATCGCCCGTTCTTTTTTTCCATTGTGAGTGCCCTATCTCAAGAAGTAATGCTACGTTCTGGTTGAAATTTGGAATATATGTGAATCCATATGTAAACAGGCTTTGGTTCAATTTTGGCGCCAATCGCGCCAAGAGGTGCTGATTTATTTTTATTATCATTATTTTTTAGCGAATAAAAATAGCTTTATTAATGCAACAATAAGAAAGATAAATCGTAATAGATTATCGTCTGCTTATTTCTCGTGATTTTAATTGTATGGAAATGATCGGAAATATTATCTGAATGATTTAAAATTTTTAACTGTTGCCATCTTATGTTTGCTAACAAGTAAAATATTTGTAATTAATTCAAGCAAGGCTTTTAAAATAACTTTCAATTTTCGCTC
Organism: Uloborus diversus; assembly: GCF_026930045.1. Lineage (NCBI taxonomy): Eukaryota > Metazoa > Arthropoda > Arachnida > Araneae > Uloboridae > Uloborus > Uloborus diversus. The sequence continues at coordinate 56,332 of NW_026557778.1, forward strand.
TTTGCTTTGCTTTTGCAATAATTCAGACATTGGGATGGTCGTCAAGTTTTTGCATGTGTCATTTTGTGTTTGTTGGGAATATTGCTTCCCCGTCAAGCATGGGGAGGGATCAGAAAAAAAAAAGAAAAATATAGAAGAAAGTTTCGTGATGGCCACAACATACTAGTTTTTTTTAGCCATGAGACTTGAAAGTGCAGTTTGAAATATTTCTTGCTTCTAAGACTTGCAAATGAGGACTTATTAATCCATTTTTTAAAATGTTCAGGAGGCGGAAAAAAAAGAGAATTTATATATCTATATATACTGGGGGAGAGCAAAATAGTTTTATCACCTTCTCTTTAGAATTAGATAGCACAGCAAATCATGGCCCAGAGCAAGAAATGTTTGTGTGAAAAAAAAAAAAAAGATCGCCATCTTAATTTGGGATATGTGCCCTTTTGAAGGAAAACCTAAATGTTGAGAATTCAAATTTCACCAAAGTCCTCATGTTTCACCTTCTTATCTTATGGAAGTACTCGTACTTGAAACCGAAACTAATGGATTAAAATTTGAGGACAGGTGTTCTTTTGAATCTGTCTTCGTACTACAGGTTCATTCAGACTGTGTTAATTTGTTCAAAATAAAATGTGTAGAGGACGGTTTTTTACCTTTCGATCAAAAAGTCAAACTTAAATCCCCCCCTTAAGAAAATATGATTTAAATGAAAATATGATTTTCCTTCCTTGTTTCCTGATTAAAAATATGATTCCCTTCCTTAAGGAAATATGATTTTCCTCGTTTGGACTTCTTGAGGGCAAGTGATTTGATTAAGGTGTCCTGAAAAAGTTAGAAAATGTCATAAAATGAGTTTTTCTCAATCTAAAAAGTGGATCTGTTCCCTTTTGATGAATGACTCCTCAATTAGGAGTAATATTTTGACTGTATGACTGATCGCATCGAGTTCTGCAGAAGTGTAAATGATGATATTTTAGGCCAAGCAGAGGGTGGTCACAGGCTTTTAGTGGCCAACGTGGTGAATCTTACCAATACAAATGCGTGTGGAGCACTTTTCGATGAAGTTCAAAAAATAAGTTGTAAAAAGTTACATATGCTCTGTAGTAGGTGGTGTTCTCAGCTGAATAGAAAATGAACACATATATTACTTGTCGTAATTGCATTATTTGTTTTACCAGTTGTTCTAATCCAGCTCGCTTGCATTCTGAAATGTTCTGCAATTTTCATTCACTTGTTAAACGAGTGAGAAAAAAACTAATTGTTCGCTAAATTTCTAAAGATGAAAAAACTAAGTGAAAATATGATCAAAAACTTTCATTCACAATGTTATTTGCATGTTCCGTTTGGGGGGGGGGAGTGCATGGAAAATTGAATTTTTACACATACCGGCAATCTAGTACAGTATACGCGGGTTTATTTTACGCGGTTTCGATTATACGCTTTTATTTTACGCGGATGAGTTTCGGTTTTACGCGGATGAGGCAATGCAAACATATTTCCCCCTCTTTCAAAATCCAAACTCCTAAAGATTGCAGATTACGCGAAATCAACTGCATTTTGGGGTGCTAATAATCACGCTTAAGCCACTGGATACGATTGGTTCCATAGCTCTTTCCTGAAGTAAAGTTATTAAATTCACGCAGTTGAGAACTCACTGGAAGTAGAGCATTTAGGAGTGACAAAGGAGGCCAAAACAAACGAGGATACCGACGTCGGTGACGCACAACCAAAAGCGTTCACATTTAAAAATTTGGGCCATTCCTAGACAATCGAAATGATATTTCTGATTTGTTAGTGAAAAAAGATTGTATCATGGAAATGATGCAAGTGATCATGGATGCGTTAATGCTCTGCAAAGAATGAGAGACAGTCTTAATGACTGTCAAAAGACTATCATAGTCAACTCTTCTTTGTATACAGAACACGAACTTAATTTAGGTTTTCTTTATGCATGTTGTGCATAAAAGTCGATATAAGGACACATTAAACTTATCATACAATGAGTCATCACTAGCATGACGTATTTTGTTAACTACGGAACCAAATCTCTATTTTAACTCTAGTATTAGGTCTCAATTGACGCGGCATTTCCACGGAACGTAACCCCCGCGTAAAACGAGGGTCTACTGTCATTCCTTTTCAAAAAGTTCACATTAAGTGTGGGAAGGTACTTGTTAATAAAGAACTGTCAGTCAATGACGTAAGCAATCCAACAGTTTATTTTGTTCATATGTAAACGAGTTTTTTGCATTTCCTTCTTTAAAATAGTTAAAGATGTTTGCCAGATGTATGTTGACCACGGTATGTGCAAAGCAGGATTCGTGATTTTTTTTTTTTAAATATCAAACAAGTCCAATTTTTTAAAATTTAAATCGCATTTTTTGATTTAAATCAGATGTTTTTCAATCTTAAATTTTAGTAAGTACTTTACATTTATAAGCATGATATATTTCTACAGTAGATGAGTCCCTTCAGCTTACTTTTAAAAGTAAGATAAGTTCTCTTTCTACTTCATTATATTTTAAAGATTTATAAATACGTTATAATATTTAGATAAGAAGTGATTTTGTTTGATGCTTTGCTTAAAAACAAAGTTTTCATCATCATGCACGTTTTAGTATAAAAGAATATGTTGAGCAATTACTTTTCTTAACTATATTAGTGATGGTGTATAAGAAAAACTTCAGATCTTTATTTGGTTCTGTACTGAATTGAACTGTAATTTTGGAGGAAAAAAAATATTGCAAGAGTAATAAATCTGTTTCACACACAGAAAGAGGGATCTGTGTAGTTTTGCCTGTTGAAGTTAAGATTGAATAATACAGTGTAGTTAAAGAGCAACGCATTCTAAAAATGCAAAATTAATTATTAAAAATAAAATCAACTGATTTTAATTAATGATTTTGTTAAAATAACTTGCTTCAAATCGATGATTTAAAAAAATCGCTTGATTTGAATCGTGATTTTAATTATGATTTTAATCAACATGCCCCTGGTGCAAAGCTGCCAACTTCTGTAGGACTTCAGTACATTTACGGATTAATTCATTAACAGTGCCACTGTGCTTTCTTTTCCTAAAACCAAATGGCTGTAGTTTAAAAATATTATTTTTAAGTAACATTAACTGTATAGATACCGTACAAACGTGCATTAAAACACTCTATAATGTTGAGATGTTGTTAATTTGTGTGACTTATCTACATTTCTTCAGTTCAATAATTCACTGTAAAACTTAGCCAAAAATAGAATACCTTGGTGCTTGTGGCGATTCAATTTTCCCCTCTTCGTCCTCTTCTTTTTCTGACGTCGCTTTTGATAGTTTCATAACGTGCTTTAAGGAGGGAAAAGAGCTTTCGAAACTCTAACTCAGTATACTAACATATCATTCTAGAAACTCAATCTCGAAATTTTCCAGAGCATGACCCCAAACACTCCCCGTTCCCCTTGCATCTCCAGACAGAAGTGCATTTTCAAGCTTTTAATCTCGAAACATTTCCGAGAGATACAACCCACTGCTTTAAAATATAACCTAAACTGAGTTTAAAAAAAATTAAAAAAACAAATTACTGAAGGTGAAGACAGCTCCCGATTCGTTCAGAGAACTTCCCCGGGGAGGAACCTCCGAGCACTTCCCCTTCCGTTCTCTAATATCACTACAGATAGCCTTAAATTACCTTTTTGAAAAGTTTCACTGTAGAATCCTCAAGCCTTTCCTTTTTTCATACAAAAAATAAAATAGACTTCAGTTTCGAAAAAAATTCGGGAGGGAACCTCTCCCGTTTCCTCTATATTTCTCAAACTTACGCCTGAAGGTTCTTCTTTTGAATGTATATTTCGAAATATTTCCGGAGTAAAGGCCTCTAACTTTTATTTTCGTGACATTAGGACACCTCCCTCACGTCGGAAAATAAAACGTTCATTTGAGTTTTTCAACTAAATCTTCCATTTCGGTTTTTCAACTCAATTGAGTAAAACTTTTGTTTGAGTTTTTTACGTCAAAAGATTTAAAGGGAGACCGAACTTCCTTCATTTTCTGAATCTCTCAAAGATAGTCAAAATATTCCGGTTGCACGACTTCAACGTTGAAACATTTTCAAAGAAAGCCTCTAAGCCTTTTCCACTCTAAAAAGTACAAAATATAACTTAAAATTGTATTTTTTTCAGACTTCAATGTTGAAAATTACACAGACAGTCTGCGAACCATCATTCCTGTAACGTAATGAATGATAGCCTAAAATTAGGGTTGTCAACGCCTAAAATTTCCGGAGGAGAGATGCGTAGGCCGGGCCTTTAATGTTACCTGCTTACTCTAAAATTGCTTCTTAAAGGCTTCAATTACGAAAATTTTCTAAAATAGACCTCCTAAGCCACCTGCCTGACTTAATGACACCAAATATAGCTTACAATTGTGTTGTAAAAAAGCAGTCGAAAACTTTGTATTATGGAATGAGTAAAAACGAAGACAACGTGCATGAAATACAAATAAAGTAATAAAATAGAGTTAAAAACTCGGCAAACAGCTGTTTCGGGTCTGTCATATGCAAGCCCCTTCAGCCTGAAGGGGCTTCCTTCAAGGGGCCCTTGCCTTCAACTCTAGTTTATTACTTTATTTGTACTTTATGCACGTTGCTGTCGTTTTTTCTCATACAACTGTTGTTCGAAGTTCAATATCCCCAGAATTTTCTCTATTCCCTCAACATCATTAACAATAGCTCATAATTGCGGTTTTAAAAATTTTGTTTCGGCAAATTTCTGGGAGGAGCCTCCAACCCTCAACAATTGCCAAAAGTGGACATTAATTCTCAACACTTTTGGGAACATCAACACTTTTCGTTCAACGCTACCACCAAAATGTGCCTAAAACTATGTTTTTGACATCAATTTTGAACTATTTTCCCACAAAGAGGATACTAACTTGACTCCCTTCTCGCATCCTCTTCTAATGACACGCTGTTTAAACTAGGGTGCAAAACTATGGAGCTATACCACGTATGCCCTTTCTGATGTACTAAAAACCTTATCACTTACCACTGTGAAGATGTACTCGGTTCTATAGAGTCTTCGCCTGCTACTCGATTTTGGAAACAGAAATAGCGCAACTGCCATATCTGGGTGCTGTGAATGACTATTTCGGTGTTTGCTTACAATTCCACGTGACGTTTTGTCTACGGGGTGGCAATTAGTAGCTTCCTATGCAACTATCGTTTCCAAACTAAGTTTGTTTGTTTTTTAGTTTACTATATAAGTCTCATATGTAAAAAAGAAAAACCTAGATAAATATTTTTAATAATTAAAGTCCTAACTTTTTTGTGGGGTAGGGGGAGGGGACGGTATCATTTTTTATAGAGAAAAGTTCATTTTGCTTAGACAGGGGTGCCTGTACACTGAGAGCACACCCCCTCAAAATATATGGAGCACCCCTCCTCCCAAGAATGAGAGTTCTCGCAACGGTGGAGGAAAAGACCCTCCTAAAACACTCTCTCCAAAAATATCAATGGTGGAGTTAGTGCCATGAGCCTCCACTCTCCACTTATGTTGATCGTACCTCCCCCTAGTTCAATTTATAGATCCGTTGCTACATGTTAACTACGATTAAAATCGTAGCTTTACACACATGACATTCTAAAGAGGCTAATTATTTTTTAAGACGCGATTGTCTATTTAAATAAAGATATTTGAACATTAGACACTTTTTTTGATCATTAGTATTTGTTGGGAAAAAACGCATTGTCTTACGCTTCTCTGATTCATGGAGGTCTCCTGGATGCTTGAACTTTACTTTCGAGCTGAGACGTTTATTTGTGGAAAACAAACTTTCACGTTACACAGGCCCAATACTGCTACTTTATTTGAGTTTTGCAGAATATTAGATTTTACGGCTTAAAATAACCAGTTTCTGCAGAATCGCCTATTTTCGCGATCCGTATTTTTCGCGAAACTGAAGTTATATGCGATTCCAGAACTGGAAATTGCGCGAATTTCATATGAGCAGAGCCGAAAGCAAAAATACTTACTTATACAGTATACCCCTGCTCACCAGGGAACCACACAAACAGTCTAATAGTGAAGATCAAAATAGGTAGCCGTCGAAAAAGAATATTTAGAAAATTTTGACGCAAAAATTATTTGCTCTTGTGCCCCCGTTACCGAGATATTAGATAGTAAATCTGCCAAAATTTTAAATCATGGCGAGAAATGGAAGGTCCAAGGACATCTATCTGCAAAACGTGTGAAAGCTGTCTTCCATTACTCGCCGCGCAACTCGCTAAACTTGGCGACTTTTCTTAAAACTTTGGCGGACTTTAAAACCTCATGTTTCGATAACGGGAACCCAGGGCAAATAATTTTTGCGTCAAAAAACACGTTTTACTACCCGCTTTTTACTGCTACTTATTTAAATTTATTTTCGTTATTACATTATCGTATGTTCTTCTGGTGAGAATCATACAAAGACTTTACGAAATGGCATGGAATTTGTTATTGGAAGTTGTTATTGGAAACTGTTTAATGGTTTTCCAAAATTTCTACACTAAACTCCCCATTATCCAGATCGAGTGGCACAAGTGCCACGAATAATAAAAATCGCGGATAAACCGCAAAAAGGCTAAAATGAGGGACTAAGAAGAGAAAAAGTGTTGTCCCTTCGAAAACTTGACTATATAAGTGTGCAATACTTCCTACAAACAGTGAAACTATTACAGTAAAAATGCTTTATTTGTACCCAACAGAACTTAACACCAATAAAAAACAAGTGTATGTACGATGAAGAAAGAGCAATAAATCAATAGATAAAACAAACAACTGTGTTTACATTTACAATTTTTCGGAAAAAAAATCAGCCATTGGTGTTTTACTTTTTTTCTACGAAAATAAATGTTCCTGATTGTTAAATGATTTGCGGATTATCCGCTGGCGGATAATCGGGAATTTACTGTATTTACCAAATAGTAAATGACGGTTTCTCTCTTGCTACTGAAAAGTGCTTAAAAGTTGCTACTTCAGATTAAGGTTCAGCGGAGGCATTAAAATGGAAAAAGCTTTTCAAAAATTAAACTGGTTTAACTCGCTGGTGTGATAATCGTGTGGTTCAGCCATACAATTTAGGTTATTGAGAAGGGATTAAATGGAGGGAGGGAGTGAACAATTGCATTCGTAAAGCAAAGATCCCAAGTCACGTGATATATTTTAAAGCGAAACATAGGAAGAAATAAAGTTTCTTTCACTTGTTTCACGCAAAACGAGTCATTCATTCGTTGTTGTAGAGTCACGTGACTTGGGGCCTTTGCCTTAGCTTTTGCTAAGCAAACGCTGAGGCTTGAACTTGCTCCCTCCATTTATTAATTCCTGCTCTAAGGTGTTGCACCTTAGTATCAATTAAGGAGCTGATCACAATCGGTGGGATTAAATCCTTGATTCTTATCTGAAATTTTTATACGCAAGGATTTCTTAAAATAGTTTCCCTCATTCTCATAAATTAAATTCCCCCTCTTTCTTAAAAAAAATCACTTTTTGAAGTCCCAGAATGCATTTGTAAGTATTTTAAGGGGTATGTTTTGAATTGGATGATCAAATTTGAAAGACATTAAAAAAAAAAGAAAAAGTTGTCTGATCATTTTC